>NC_142929.1:190586067-190693567 GCF_046866305.1 Octopus bimaculoides | reverse complement strand
TGCGTGTGTGTGTGGGATTGTGAGTGTTAGGTACGGGTGTGTGTGTGTGTGTATGTATGTCTGTATGTGTTTCCGTGTGCGCGTGTGTGTATATTTTTTGTGCGTGCGTGTATGTGTATATTGTGTATGTTTTCGTGCGTGCGTATGTGTTATGTATATGAGTGAGTATTGTGTATGTGAGAGGTGTGTGTGCATGTGTGTATATGTGTATGTGTGCCTGTGTGTATATGTGTATGTGTGTCGTGTATGTGTGTATGTGTGTGTGTGTGTGGTTTTATGTATGTGAGGGGTGTGTATGTGTATGTTTATGTGTGTGCGTGCGTATGTGTGCCAGGTATGTGTGTTATTTTGTGTGTGCACTCCTGTGTGTATGTGTGTGCATGTGTATGCGGCTGTGTATGTAGGCGTGCGCGTATATATGGGTGTGTGTGTGTATATATGTGCGTTCGGCTATGTGTGTGTGAGGGCGCGTATGTATGTTTGTCATGTATGTGGGCGGTATATATGTAAGGTGTGTGGGTATTTGTGCGTGTAGGTAGTGGTGAGATAAAAAGTAGAAAAAAGTAAGTCTAATAACAAGAGAAAAATGGATATAATGTAAGGGGAACGAGGGGGGGGGGTTAAAAAAAAAAAAAAAAAAAAAATTATGTAAAGTGTTGCAGGGACGTAAAGGGGAGAGTCATAAGGAAGAGAAGGCTGTGTTGAGTCCGAAATATACATATATACACACACACACACACACACACACACATATATATATATATATATACATATATATATACACAAACACACATACACGCATATATATATATATATATATACACACAGACACACATATATATATATATATACATATACATACATACATATACATACACGTGGACATACACACTCACATACACTTGTATACACAATCATATACACACATGTATATTTACACACACACATACACACATGTATATTTACACACACACATACATCTAAATATAGACATATATTTTTTTATGAATCACGTCATAACCTTATCCATCTATTGTTTTCATACTCGGTCATAATATCTTACATTTAAGATGATTCCCATGCATTCCCTGAAGAGAAGGTTACAATTTTAACATCACAGATCCCTATGGATCACACAGGTTGTAATCCTTTGAAACATATGTAGGAATAAAGTATGCAATTATAACATGCGTTTTCTCCAATCCTTAAATTTTTATATATATATATATATATATATATATATATATATATATATACACACACACACACACACACATGTTTGTGTTTTCCTGTTTGGATTACCAAAACCTTTGTGTGTGTGTGTGTGTGTGTGTGTGTGTGTGTGTGTGTGTGATAGTGAATGATGATAACCCTCAGCCTGTCTATCTCTCTTTTTCCTTTTTTTGAGAAAGAGGAAGAGAGAAATAGTTTATTTACAGCCAGATAAGGAAGGGCATGTTCAAGATAAGTGCTATCTATATTTATGTCTGTTTAATATAAGACAAGGAATGAGATGGTGACCAAAAATAACTTGTATACGAGGAAAGGCAAGGACACAAAAAAAAAATTTATGATTCACAGTTTTGTGGTTAAAAATAGGAAAATAGATTATTTATAGGCCCAGGTGTGACTGTGCGTTAAGAAGCTTGCTTTCCAATCACATGGTTCTGAGTTCTGTCTCACTGCGTAGCACTTTGGGCAAGTGTCTTCTACTATAGCCTCAGGCTGACCAAAGCCTTGTGAGTGGATTTGGTAGATGGAAACTGAAAGAAGCCTGTCGTATATATGTATACCTATGTGTGTGTGTGTGTGTGTCTTTGTCTGTTTTTTCTCCCCTCCCCTGCTTAACAACCCGTGTTGGTATGTTTATTTCCCTGTAACTTAGAAGTTTGGCAAAAGAGACTGGTTAAATAAAAGTCTTGGAGTTGATTTGTTTGACTAAAACCCTTCAAAGTGGTGCCCCAACTTGGCCACAACCAAATGACTGAATCAAGTAAAAGATCGAAGTTAAAATATATAAAATATATAAAATATAAGGATAAAATCTATATCAGAATTTATCAAGAAGCCAGCCTGAAAAACCTTTCCTATGTAAATATTTTTTTAGTCTTTTATTTGTTTCAGCCATTCGACTGCGGCCATGCTGGAGCATGGCCTTTAGTTGAACAGATTGAACCCAGAACTTATTCTTTGTAAGCCTAGTACTTATTCTATCAGTCGCTTTTGCTGAGCCGCTCAGTGTTACGGGGATGTAAACACAAGATGGTGAGGGGACAAACATACACACACATACATATATATGAGCTTCTTTCAGTGTCTGTCTACCAAATCCACTCACAAGGCTTTGGCTGGTCTGAGGCTTTAGTAGAAGACACTCGCATAGTGGGATTGAACCCAGAACCATGTGTTTGTGAAGCAAGCTTCTTACCACACAGCCACTCCTGTGCCTATATATATATATATATATATATATATATAGCAATGTTAATTCTCTAAATGAAGTATTAACAGTAACTGCACGATAAAGTGTAGTATATTGCCACTTAAGTGTGGCTGACCCCTAGGGGTGGATGTTAATGTTGCTTTTAGCCCCAGGAGGACATATATATATATATATGTGTGTGTGTGTGTTTGATTGGCACAGGTATGGCTGTGTGGTAAGAGGTTTGCTTCCCAACCACATGGTGCTGGGTTCAGTTCCACTGCATGGCACCTTGGACGAATGTCTTCTACTAAAGCCTCAGGCTAATCAAAGCCTTGGGAGTGGATTTGGTGGATGGAAACTGAAAGCAGCCACAGAGTGACTGGAGGGTTGAGATTTTTCCATGCATTATGACAAACCTCTGTGTGTGTGTTTGTGTGTCCGTGTTTGTCCTCCAGTACTGCTTGACAACAGGTGTTAGTGTGTTTATGTCCCTGTGACTTAGTAGTTCAGCAAAATAGAACGATAGAACAACCGCCAGGCTTAAAAACAAAACAAATACTGGGGTTTGATTCATTTGATTAAAATGCTTCAGAGCCGTGCCCCAGCGTGGCCACAGTCTGGTGACTGAAACAAGTAAAAGATGAACAAAAGCCCTTTTGAATGCAAATATTTAAGGGGTAATTTTGGGGTAGGGGAAACTAAGGTGCTGTGAGTATCTAATGTTTATAAGCCCCGGCTTTGCAGTGTGGTGAGATGTTGACAGAGTCCTTGACTAGACTTCACTTCAAAGGATTAACAGCTGACATTTATGCCATGAAAGGTGAGAAGATAAGGAAAAAAATGGCAATTGGGAGTTTTCACAATCTGTTGTGCAAGATACAATGATACAATCTTTGGGATTGTTTAAATGATGGAATCACCTCCGATGAGACTCCAACGAAGGCTGCCTACTGCATAAGTTTACAGGTATGTGCATTATTTTGTCACAGTGGTCCGTTACTCTGGAGTTTCCTTGGTGTGTGGCTGGTTCCTTGCACAGAGGAAGAATGGACAAGGAGTGAACTTACAACTCTCTGATGATGGAGGAGGCTGGGGGTGGGGGACGACGAAATAAAACTGTATAAACCTACAAGCTGGCTTTCCACTGGGATTGGCTGAAGAAAAACTAAGATTGGAATGGTTTTACCCACTGCTTACTGTTTGAATAACCAGCAGCACATTGAGGAAAGGTCTGGCTAAATAAAGTATATTCTTACAGTTCTATATTCAAGAGATGAGGAATTATGTACATTATTTACACTATTTACATTTGACCGATATTTATCCTCATCTTGTTTGTTGTTAACACAACATTTTGGCTGATGTACCCTCCAGCCTTCATCAGGTGTCTTGGGGGAATTTCGAACCTAGGTTCTCATTCCTAAAGTATTTTTCGATGTTATTATTATTATTATTATTATCATTATCATTATCATTCAGGTCACTCGGAATCTTGGGGTTAGTAGCCCGTGCTCTTAACCACTACGCCATATGCCCATGGGGATATTATCTTATTACTTATCTCAGTCTCATGCCCTGCTTGACAACCAGTGTTGGTGTGGTTACATCCTAAAAAAAGTACCAGGGTTGATTTATTTGACTAAAAATTCTTTGAGATGGTGCTCCAGCATAGTATGGCTGCAGTCTAATGGAGACGCCCACAAACACATGCGATGGGCTTCTTTCAGTTTCCCTCCAAGCGCACTCATAAGAGTTTACCATAGCCTAAGGTTATAGTAAAAAGACACTTGCTCAGGGTCCCATGTAGTGGTACTGAACATAAATCTGGAGTACTAAGTTATGTCCATGTTCTTTCTCTTTTACATATATATATATATATATATATATATATATATAAAAATGGAACAAAAATGCAATGAAGGGCATTAAAATGTTTGGACAGACAACACAAAGGCAGACAAGAGAAGCAACAATTAGGACAGGCAAAAAAAAAACTGGGTCATTCTTGGCTTTCTTTCATCAGTCAAGTCCCAGAAGTCACAGCCATTTCAGACAGTTACACTTGAGATGGTTCGATCTGGTTTCCCCAAAAAAGTCTAAGCTAGGAGCATTAGACTCCTTTGTAAGAAAACTAGCAAATGTGTACGACAACAAACACACAAAAAAAACCAAATAAACAAAAAAAAAACCGGAGAACATGGTACACAATTATGAATACAAACAACAAGAAATAACAACAGGCGTCTTTCGACTGAGAACGAATCAAATTGAGCTGGTGTGTATGAAGTGAAAGCCTAAAGGCAGGAACATGGGAGATGGAGACAAGACATCCATCTCCCATGACAGTCGGCAGTTAGGCCAAAAAAGATAGATCATGGCTGGCCAGACACTGGTCACGTGGAAGGAGGAAGAATGAGTAGGGCACAGCGGGATTGGAGGATTAGAAAAATATCAGAGACAAAGGGAAAGGTGCAAGGGAGATAAATGAGTGGGAAATAGTGGGTGTTAAAGAAACAGATGGTCAAGAAATGTGAGAGGGGGGAGAGAGGGAAAGGAAGAAAAACGAGAGGGGGAATAAAAGATAAAGTAAGAGTCGTATAAAATTTATTCATATATATAAACGATGATGATGATGATGATGATATATACATATATATATATATAACAACAAATAGTAAATGAGTATATGCATATATACGTACAAGTATGTGCAAACCGACATCCACCTGTATGTATAGGTGCATATCTGGGTACAGGACATTGCAAACAAAACGTAGACGAGAAAATGCACAAGCCACATAGAGAACATTCTACTTCATCAGCTACCCACGTTTTAACACTGGCGTTTTGACGAGCTTGGGCAGGACGCATCGTTAAAACGGCTCATCCCATGGACTGTAGATTAAATTTGTATACGCAAATTAAATCTTGCCATGGAGGAATGTAGTGGCGGACAAAAAACAAGACAGGAAAACAAACAGAAAAGGCTTTACGGCCAGACGAGAAAAATTATGTGTGTATGAACGCTGTGAGGCACGAACTTGAAAGGGACGAAGGTTCGCGTGTTTGCTCGGCGATAGCCAAGGAAGAAAAGGATTATTGGCCGGAAGCATGTGACCATGCCGGTGTAAGGGGAAGAGAGAGAGTGGTAAAGGGAGAAACAAAGGGAGGAAGTAGAAGAATAGGTGAGCAACGAGAGGAGAAGAGAAAGAGAGGAAGTACGAGGGGGAAAAAAGACATACGTAGTAGTAACAGAGGAAGAACGAGAGGGGTGAAGCGAGATACGTAGTAGTAAAGAGGAAGAACGAGAGGGGGGAAAAAAGATAGAGAAAGAACAACAAACATTAAGGCAAGGCAAACATCTCAAGTTGTATACAATATTATTATTTTTATTAATTTTTTCCAATAATAATATTGTATACGACTTGAGATGTTTGCCTTGCCTTAATGTTTGAAGTCTTGTTTAACTATTATGTATCCACTGCATCAGAAATCTGCAATGGCTCCATAACTACTGTTTCAGCTATAACCTTGGAGCCTTAGTAATCCATTACAGCACTTACCTGGCATACCTAACTGTTTAGATCACCTGTGAACTAAACCCCCATATACATATATATATATATATATATATATATATATATATATATATATATATATATATAAGTTATAAATATTGTTACAATTCAATAGTATTGTTTTCCAGTGAAAAGCACCGTAAAGGTTGAATTATAAATTCAGTGAAACTTTACGTGGTGCCATATGGTTATTGACTGCCATTTCCAGCAAACATTGGCACCTTGTTGTGTCATTTGCATAGTATTCAAATACAAGGGGCACTTTTCCTTGTTTCTGCCTGTCTCTGTCTCTCTAGTTTACTCTTGTGGGTTCGAGAAGAAAGAGGAGAAGAAAAAAGAGAAGTAGAAAAAGAAGGAGGAGAAGAAGAATGTGGGAGTGCCATGATAGTAGTAGGATGTTAAATGGTCAAGTGCCCTGAAAGTGACTTGTTGTGGATGGTAGTAGTGAATGAATTCTTGAGACATCTCTTTTGAATGTATTGTTTATAATATTTGTGTAGGTGTTATTCTAAACAGCAATAGTGGTAAAGTTAGGAAGGAGGTGGCGGAGAGGAAGAAGATGAAGAAGGAGAAAGAGAAGGGAGAATAAGAAGGAATGTAGGTAGTATGTTAGTAGTAGAGTGTTAAATGGTCAAGTGACCTAAAAGTGGCTCGTTGTGGATTATAGCAGTGATTGGGACTGTTTTTTAATGAATTCTTGGGAATTTCTGGAGTGTATCATTTTAAATAGTTGCATGTGTGTTTGTGTTATTCTAAGGCCGAGGTGGATATGCTGTTTGTTGTAGACACGTTCAAAAGGGGTTTGTATTTTGTAATAAAGAGAGTCTCTTTAGAAATTCGTTGGTTACAGGTTCTATCGTCCCTGAATTGGTAGAGGGGAAAAATTCTGAAGCTTGGATTTTTGTTGTTGGCACAAATCTCGATGTGTTGGCTGAATGTTATTTTTCTGTTTTGGGGAATTTTGATCTGGGATCTGTGCAGAGCCATTGTTTTACGTAGACTGTTTTTTGTTTGGCCTATGTATTGTTCGACACCCAGAGCAGGTTAGTGTGTATATCAAGTTCTCCGTAGTGCGTATATCAGGTTCCTGGTGATGAGTGTATCCTTTAGTTCATGTAGTTGTGTGTCTCTGGTGTTTGCATTAGAAACTATAGTACATATCCTTTTTGCTAGGTTGAAGGGGATATTCATTCTGATGTGTCTGGGGTGGCATATATATATATTAATAATAATAATATGACAACAAAAGAACGAATCAGACCTCAATATTATGTAAAATAGAAGAATTTATCTATAAATATAATATGTGACAATTAGTTGGTTGTCATAATAAAACTCTATTGGAGTAATTTCCCTTTATTCAGTGTTTTTTTTCATAGCGTTTGTCTTAATAACTGATGAGATGCCGGAGCAGACTTCAGCCCCAGCATCCGAAACCCTGAGTTCTATTATGACAACCAACTAATTGTCACATATATATATATATATATATATATATATATATATATATATATATATATATATATATATATATATATATATATTAAATATATACTTTTATAAAACAAATTTTACAAAATATATAGTATCTGTTAACAGTCTTAGCAAAAAGCTCACAGTTGAGTTTTTGTATATATATATGTATACATGTCCCTTAATGGATAGAGCTCAAAATCAATGCATTGAGGATACTTTATTGCAGCAACAATTATAATAACAGAAACAACCACAATAAGCCAAACCTATGCACATTTCAATAGGGTATCCCGGAAAAATAAACCACATCATAAGATGTCTCGTAAAATATTGTAACAAATTACAACATATTACAAATTTCTGGATACTCCATCTCATCAGGGTCGCATTATTGCCATCACCAATACTATTATTAGCAAAACACACACATCATCCAAGAGGGTGAAAGAATAATCGACGGCACGCAACCTATTGTAATTTGTTACAATATTTTACGAGACATCTTATGATGTGGTTTATTTTTCCGGGATACCCTATTGAAATGTGCATAGGTTTGGCTTATTGTGGTTGTTTCTGCTATTATAATTGTTGCTGCAATAAAGTATCTTCAAAGCATTGATTTTGAGCTCTATCCTTTAAGAGACATGTATACATATATATATATATATATATATATTTCGTTTTTGGCTTTGGTTTGCAAGATTCTTTATGTGAGTTTGAGTGTTGAAGCATATTCTGTTGTGTCTGCGGAGAGTCATTCTCTTTTAGTGCCTTATTATTTAACACACTTTTCAAAAGTCGTTGACTATTGAAAAGGTTGTAAGACACAATGAAAATTTTAGGAAAAATAAATAAGTGAACGAGTGGAAACTTTACTGGTGAGTGTGTTAAATAATAAGACACAACAATAAACATATATATATATATATATATATATATATATATATATATATATATATATATATATATATATATATATATATATGAGAAAAGAACATGGCATAACATAGATACAGACAATCTGTTTGTACAAGCAGCAGTTGGAGTTTAAAGCAATTAACATTAGAGCTGGAACCTATGTGGTTTAATTGTCGTGCGCATCCAATCATGCCTGTATGTATGTATATGTACAGATTTGTATGTTTTATGTATGTATTCTCATGCATATAGTTGCATATCTAGACATGCTCATATATACTTCTGGAAAGTTTTACTGATTTTTACAGTTCCAGTGATGGATTGGATCTGTAGTCTTCGAATCAGCTTTCTCCTTTCTGGTTTTGAGAAGCCTAATTTCTCAAGATTGGTATATAGGCCGTGTGTTTCATATCCCAGGACCCCAATAGTTACATGCATAATGCATATATATACATATCTCTCTCTCTCTATACACACACACACATACACTGCTTCACCATTTCTCTTTTATAAGACTGAAATGAAAAGTATCCCACATACACCAGACATCGTCATTATTAAATCCAGCAGCAGCACTAGAACCTATACTGCTACCATGAACCATCTTCAAGAACCCTAACAACAACCAACTTCCACCATCTCCATATCTACTCCAACCACCACCACCATCCCTCCTACTATCCTCATCCATACCAACTCCTCCTTTCTCTCTGTAGGGCCACCGCTTTTACCACCACCTGCAAGAACTCTACCATTACAAAAGCCTAATTTCACCTTAATGGCCATCCACCCTACTATTGCCAATACTGCCACCACCACCACTCTTGTTGACCACTTTCTACTACAGCCACTACAACCTTAACTACTCACAACTACAACCACCACCATTACCATCACAAGAGACATGACCAGCTTGTACTTTTTTACAGGATGGCCATGGCTGGAACGTTTGTGTTTCTGGCTGTCTTGTTTGATCAGAGGTGACTTGGAGTTAAACAACTGTTAACCACACACCACTACTGCTACTATCACCAATACTAACTTCATGACCACCACCACCATTACCACCACTGACCCCTTCAATATACCTCTTGCCCTACCCGCTACACTGCTATCAGCCTTATCCACCCCACCATGACCACCACAACTTCAATCATCACCCTCACTACTACCGCCAACACACCACAGCCATCACTGCCAATGCTACAAACAACAGAAACACCTTTGGTGCCACCACCACCACCACCACCACCACCACCATCATCAACACCTTCAGTAATAACCCCTACCAATTAGCCTACCATCCTCTCCCCGCCACCACCACCACAACCATGAGGTCAACATTACAAATGTGTGATGTAAATAGTACATGACATCACAGCCATCATCTCAGCTGCATAATAATGTGAAGGGGAGTGAGAGAGAGAGAGAGAGAGAGCGAGAGGGAGAGAGGAGCAGTGAGAGTTGTTTACTTGGACTGACTGGGCTGTGGCTAATAATAGATATTACTGCTACAACAACAACAACAACAACAACAACATTTACTGCCAACATCTCCAACATTACATCACTGATTTCTGTGTCTAGCTTCTTCCTTGTAGAACAAAGAAAAGATAGGTGAGTGTGTGTGTGTGTGTGTGTGTGTGTGTGTATGAATATAATATATAGGGGGAAAGAGATTGATATATGTGTGAGTGTATGTGTACATTTAATATATAAATATATATATATATATATATATATATATATATACATATATATATATATATATACATATATACATATATAACATACATATATATACACGTATACGTATATATATATATATATATATATACATATATATATATATATACATATATACATATATATACATATATACATATATAACATACATATATATACACGTATACGTATATATATGTATATATACATATATATATATATATACATATATATATACATATATACATATATATATATACATATATATATACATATATATATATACATACACATATATATATATATATACATATATATACATATATATATATATACATACACATATATACATATATATATATAAATACATATATATATACATATATATAAATACATATATATACGTACATATATATAAATATATATATATATACATTCATATATGTATACATAATATATATACATATATACATACATATATATACATACATACATATATACATACACGTAGATACATACACATACATACATATACATACATACATACATACATACATATACATACATACATACATACACACACATACATACATATACATACATACACATACATATAATTAGATAGAAAGATAGCTAGATGCAGACATAGATAGATAGAGAGAGAGAGAGAGAGGAAGTGAGAGGAAGCAGTGAATTGGAAAGATAAAACGAAATTATATATAGAAGGTGGTGATGGTGGAGTGGTGGGGGGGAGCAGAACAAAAACTTAGAATTAGAGAGAGAGACAGAGCGAACTAAATATGAAGAGATAGACAGACAGATAGAGACAGAGGGAGAGAGGGGTGAAGGAATGAGTGAGTATTGAAAGGTGGGTGAGTTAGAGGATACTTGACTTTTAAGGTTAAGAGTACAAAGAGGGAGATCATTGTCTAGTGTATGCATGAGAGAAGAATTACACAGGTGTGTGTGTGTATGTGTGCATGTGTCTATATGTATGTAAATCTGTGAATATATACTATATGTATGTATATATTATATATAAATTTTGAGCTCTGTGGTTAAGAATATTGCTTTCCAACCATGTGTCCTTGGGTTCAGTCACACTGCGGCACCTTGGGACAAGTGTCTTTTACTATAGCCCCATGTTGACCAAAGTCTTGTAAGCAGATTTGGTAGACATGTGTGTGTGTGTTTTGACCTTTGTTTTGACATCATGTGATGGCTGTGTTGTAAGAAGTTTGCTTCCCAACCACATGGTTCTGGGTTCAGTCCTGCAGTGTGATACTTTGGGCAGGTACCTTCTACTATGGCCCAGGGCTGGCCAAAACCTTATGAGTGGATTTGGTTGATAGAAACTGAAAGAAGCCTGTCATATATATGTGTGTGTGTATCTTCGTGTCTGTGTTTGTTCCCCACCACCGCATGACAACTGGTGTTGGTGTGTTTACATTCTTGTGACTTAGCGGTTTGGCAAGAGACTGATAGAATAAGTGCTATGCTTAAAAAAAAGTACAGGGGTTGATTCATTTGAACTAAAAATTCTTCAAAGCAGTGCCCCAGCATGGCCACAGTCTAATAATTGAAACATATGAAAAATAAAAGAAACGAGTGATATCGTTTGTTTCCACTGTTTCATGAAGAAATATTATCTTGTTAGGAAAACAGGTGAAGGTTAGCAACAGGAAGGGCATCTGGCTGTAGAAATTCTGCCACAATAATTCCATCTGACATGGGGAAGTGGACATTAAATGATGATGATGATACTGCATTTTATTAGAGGTTGAAGCTTCTTAAATCAGAAGTCTTAACATTGTTCATTGTTTAAACATTTAAGAGTATGGAAGCTGTGTGACACTCTACCAGCAAAAATATTTGCCAATACATCAAAATATAATTCAGCAACAGTGCATCAAGATTTGATTGACTGCCAAACAGAAACAAAAAACAACAACAACTCATGTTAGAGAATGCGTCACACATTCATCTCTGCAATCTTCATGCACTGAACACATGATATTTTTATACATTTACATGCAAAACACGTGATGCCTTAATGTCTGTAGTATCATATGGACATACACATGTGTGTGTATGTGTGTGTGTGTTTGTGTAAATCGTTATTAATCCAAACAAATGGAGGAACAGACATGAAGTCAAAAATGCACAGAGAATATATCAGAATTAATCAGAATTTAATTAGACTTTAAAGTATAGGAATACACTTGACCAGTTTCATTTTAGATTTTTCAAAAGTGTATAGGGTATGGAGATGTGCCACAGATTATATTTATTAGTGTGTAGGCGTATTCTGGTATTACCGAGGAAGTGAGTTAAGCAAGTAATGCATAACACATGGAAGCAAGGAAGGTAGTCATTGTTAATAAAGTTTTAGTATTGATAAATAGACATTTTATGTTAATTATGGCCATATTTCATGATGTGGCAAATCCGTTATTTATGAAACAAACTACTATATCCATCTGGCAGTTGGAGATTCTTTGATAAATTGCAATGAAAGCGTCTTTAAGAATTTACCAATTCCAGTTTTTTTTTGTTTTGTTTTAAAATTGTAAAAGGACAGAACAGAATGCTACTTCTGTAAGTGACAAAATTCAGACATTCTATATAATTTATGTCAGGGACATATTTTGTGTAATAGGCCAAATGCTGATTTTATCATCTTTTAAATTCCAGATATATTTGGAGAGTGAGGTGGTGAAGCATCTGTCAGAGTGCCTGAATGTTTTTTATTTGTTTTTTTCTTTCTCGCTGCTTATCAAGGTGGGAGGGATAGTACTCATGACTTGCTATATTTCCAGGGCTTTTAAGGCTACTGAGAGAAATAGATGAGGTGACAAATTCTTGGGAACCTGGTTCAAATGCTTGCAACAAAGTTAGCTCTATTAAATGTACACAGGGATCAGCTTGTAATGTTCGGCCAGACTACGTCTGTCACCCAAAACCCCAGAAAGCAAGGCTTCAAGACTGACATTCTAACAATTCTGTCAATTTACTGCCCTAGACTTGCACTTTATTTTATTTTCTTTGAAACAATGATAAGCAAAGTTAACCTCAATGGGATTTGATCTCAGTGTGCTGATAGTCAGAAACCTATTAAAAGTTTTACACTCTAACGATTCTGCAAATTTGCTTTTATGTATATGAATATTGTGAGAATCTTATTTAAGAGTATTTGTAGTTAGCTCTATATAGCTTTTTGTTTCACTGATATTTGGTCAGCTTAGATCAATAAACTAATGTTTTAGAAAGACACAATTCTCAAAGAAGTAGATATTAGTGTGGATTCAATTATATAGCAAAGAATTTTGTGTGTTCATAGTGGAATGGTTTCTTCTGTTTATCCTGGTTATGGAAGCAACAAAAGTTTTGGTGCAATTTTAGCTTACCTTAAGACTACCTTATTAAATATCTTATGTTATTTATGGGAAATACATACTAATAAGTTTGAGAAAAATTTAAGCAACATTTAAACTAGCGGGTGGATTTTACCATCCAATATTTCATTTTCTACTTCTGTGGTTATGAATATTAGTGTTGTACTTTATGTAAGGAAGCCTATCTTTGAAGCCACTGTCATTTAATGTAACATTGCAGTTATTCAATTAGATAGGTTGAATAAGGTGACACTTGAAATCCAAAACACTCTATATATCTAAATATATATCACAATTTAATAAATGCACCTTTTACACTTTCATTCATTTGTTCCAGCTCATGGTCTGTGGCCATATTGGAGCAGCACAGTTATTGTTGCTACTCTTTCTACATAACCTGACTTATGTGGTTGGATTTTGATGAACTTGGGAATCTGGTACTTTTGCCCTCATTTCATGGCTCTTGTCACAAAAGAGATTCATCAAGAATCTCAAGTGTTTGAACATATTTACATCAGCATATTGAAAAATCTGTAGGCTTTTGAACCCTTAGCAATCAAACTATCTGGTCCTAACTCTAGATAGAGATGATGGGATATTTGGCACTGTCTAGTTGCATTCACAGACCATAGATACCGTAAGACCTTTAATAGAAGTAGAGGTACAGTTGCATCATCATAACACTCATTTCCCACATACCATGTAACATATATCATCATCATCATCATCATCATCATTTTGACATTCACTTTTCCATGCTTCTAGGGTGGGGTGCCCTTCCTGTTGCCAACCATCCTCTGTCTCCAAGCCAAGTAGTATTTTCCCATGACCAGACATGTTCTCACAGAACACTGGAAATGAATGACACCGCTTGTATGACAGGGACACTCATTTACAACTACCATGCAATGTCAAGACAAGGAGACACACACACACATACACGTGTGCACAGGAAGTGCACTATTCCCAAATAAACATGATAAACTAATAAGGAAATTTGAAAAAATTTTAATAAGATTAAATGTGAACAGAGACATGTCTTCAATATATTCTGTCCATGTGACATTGCATATTATACATACTTGTGTATGTTTGTGTGTGTGTGTGTTTGTGTGTGTGTGTGTGTGCAGGTGTATGCTGGTGATACTGAGGAAGAGTGTGAAGCAAATTACGCAACAGGCCAATTTGCTTGCGTAATACAAGGACAGTGAGAGAGAGAGAGATAGGAGTGGGTATCATAGAGTGAATGCTGTGAGAGCATCCCAGCCAGCAATAACAACAGCCTATATATATATATATATATATGGAAAAAAAGTCAAGGTAGAAAATGCTAGAATAACTTTATAAAAAACGTTTCAGTCATTGAGACTTTTTCAACTGTAAGTATGGAAAATAATTAAATTTGGGAAAAATTAAATGAAAAATATTTTAAAAGAATATTTGCATAGTATTCAAATACAAGGGGCATTTTCCTTGTTTCTGCCTGTCTCTATCTCTCTTGTTTACTCTTGTATATATATATATATATATATATATATATATATATATATGTTGAAAGAGTAGTGATAAGTTGGACCACACCTGATGGGCAGTGGCAATGGTGATGGAAAGATTAATGAATGTCAAAGGAAGAGTGACCTGAGGGAGAGGGAATGATAGCAGGCAACACAGGGGGATAATGGGGGGACCAGCAGTTAGTAAAACCTCTTTATCCAGCTATCCTGATGGAGAAGGACAAAGGGGGTGGGTGGGGGTGAATTGAATATAGCAAAATCTAATGTTTGCTTCTAATTTGACAGGCAGTAGAGTACAGTGAATGGGAAGATGAGAGAGAGAGAGAGAGAGAGAGAGAGAGAGAGAGAGAGAGAGAGAGAAAGAGAGAGAGAGGTGATGTAGCATGGATAAAGGCCCACTGTATATCACCCATCAATATGGCCCTTTATCATCCCTTTTGTAATATGTAGCATCTTGATATCAGTCTTTGCTACCATGCCCTGAGTCTTTCCCTGTCTCTCTTATCCACAAACCTCATTCACTTTGAGTGCCAACCATTTCCTTAAGCTGCCATAGTCTTCCATACACATCATACTGCACCATATTCCTGCTCAAGAACAGTCTTCTGTCTTGTACACTATTCAAATTCTCTCTTATATCTCAGCTCATTTGTACTTCTGTATCATTCCACATTCAGCAGATCCTGCTTGCTTCATTCACTCTCTTCCAAAATCCAACACCACACACAAATAACATTCAAACTGCCCTTGACTTTGAGAGAGAAGCTGTTCTTCATTGCCAAAAACGGTCTGGGCTCCTTGAAAATTTTCCAATCCCTTTTTAATCTGTCACTAGACTTATTGAACATCTTTTACCCCAGATCCCATTGCAAATTAGATCATTTGGGAAACAAAAGCAATCAACTATTTCTCTGGGGACATCTAGCCATTTGAGTGAACCTCTCAAATATTCTTAAGGCCTATTTCCACCTCTGTAGCTACTTCTCTACTTTCTCTGTTAGTCCCCTTGTGTCTGCCCCACTCCCCCACTGCACCTCTTTTGCCCACTGTTTACATGAGGTACTTTTCTGCAAATTTTTACCAATTCCTTTACTGCAAACAAACTTTAACCCTTTCTCTGATGGTAGCAGGATCTTATCTCCCTGCTTACAAAAACTTTTTCTTTTGGGCCCTTAAAATCCAGGTTTTGCTTCCATGTCAGGAATTGTTTCAGTTCTTCAGAAGAACTACGTCTTCATTATACTGGAGTACTTAAGGAATCAAATGGTCTTAAATTATGCTGTTTTCAGAGGTATAATAAATAAAAGGGGTCTGTAAACAAAGTTCTGACAGACCAATACTTGCAAGCTGAATTTGTTGCTAAAATCATTGCTGACTGCCCCTCTGTACATGGTTTCTAAAGCCCTCACAGACCATTCATCTCTCCCTAGTTTCCAAAGTGACAACCAAATCACAGAGTGAAAGGATGCCAAAAGGTGCCTCCAAATCAATGGAATCTAGGTACAAAACTTACACCTATCTAAGTACCTCTCTTGTAGTTGTCTCATTAGCAAAGTGATATTGGTCGTACCTCTTATTGGCACAAAGTCAAACTTCATCTCAATCCCAGGCAAATCCTGTTTCCAATTAATTCTTGGCAAAACCTCTTCTTGTTTCTTCCATAAAATTCTCCACCTGTTTGACACCTCAGTCAGTTTGCTTTCTCTCTTTTTTGCATTTGTTTTTCACCTGTGTGTCTTTTTTTCCTTCATCTTTTACTTGTTTCAATCATTAGACTGTGGTCAGGCTGGAGCACTGCTTTGAAGAATTTTAGTTGAATGTATTGAGCCAAGTACTTATGTTTTTTAAAGCCTGGTACTTATTCCATCAGTCTTTTCTGTCAAACTGCTAAGTTATGGGGATGTAAACACACCAACACTGGCTGTCAAGCAGTGGTGGGGGACAAACACACACACAAACACGATGGGCTTCTTTCAGTTTCCATCTATCAAATCCACTCATAAGTCTTTGGTTGGCCCAAGGCTATAATAGAAGACACCTGTCCAACGTGACATGCAGGAGGACTGAACCTGAGACCATATGGCTAGGAAACAAACTTCTAAATATACAGGCACACACACACAC
Organism: Octopus bimaculoides; assembly: GCF_046866305.1. Classification (NCBI taxonomy): domain Eukaryota; kingdom Metazoa; phylum Mollusca; class Cephalopoda; order Octopoda; family Octopodidae; genus Octopus; species Octopus bimaculoides. The sequence continues at coordinate 190,676,412 of NC_142929.1, read as the reverse complement.
ACACACACACACACACACACACACACACACACACATATATATGTGTTGTATATTTATTTAAAATTTATGACTGTAATCATATTCTTTTCTACCCTAGGCACAAGGCCCGAAATTTTTTGGGAGGGGGCCAGTCAATTAGATCGACCCCAGTACACAACTCGTACTTAATTTATCGACCCCGAAAGGATGAAAGGCAAAGTCAACCTTGGCGGAATTTGAACTCAGAACACTAAGCATTTCACCTGGCGTGCTAACATTTCTGCCAGCTCACAGAAATCATATTACACAATGTTATCAAAGCCTAGCTTTATATTTATATGTGTAAAAGTGTATATTCATGTTTACACACATTTTTATTTACATCTAATAATATATATATCTTGATACACACACACACACCATTACCACTACCACCACCACTATGCATATGTGCACACACAATATGTGTGGGTTTGTGTAAATTTTCTGAATGTCAAAAATTCCCAAGAAATACAATAGTCTGAATTTGTAAAATAATCAGCTAAAAAGAAAAATTCTGACATTCATAAACACGAGCATCTATTTTTGTTTGTAACTGTAACAGTGACAGCTTCTTTGCAGGACATAAATATATGGTGTTATTTATGAATTTAATTAGCAAAAATTCAATTAAGAAAAAATCCGATGGGCTGAAATCTAATAAAGACAAAAGAAAACAAAGAAATCCAACAACACTGGAAGAAAACCATTTGTTGAGAAATTAAGAAACACAGAAACTAAATTCTTAAAATAGTTTGAGAAATTAAATTCAGAAGAGGCGGAGTTTAGCAAAATATGTGAATGGAGACACTGTACTAGTTGTGGCTTCAGGTAACAGAAGGACAACACAGAGGACACACACATTTAAATAACATTATGAATGACTATTATAGAACAGGTGTGGTGGTGGTGGTGGTGGTGGTGGTGGCAGTGGTGGTGATGGAGACGAGAAAGTTAAGGTATATCAGACACACACACACATACAGAGATACATATACCCACACATACAAATGCTTATGTACTCACACATGTATATGTATATATGTATATATATACCGAAGTTCAGAAATAGCAGCTATATCTGCTATTTCTGAACTTCGGTATATGGTGAAGCAAATGCTTGCTGATCCCTTAATTATGTTTATAAATGTATGGGAACTTTTAAATAAGTTCTCCACCGATAATGGTGCTTACATACCGAAGGGCTTGGTAAAAATTATTAATTGTTGATTTATTAATAAATTAATAAATTGATAAATCTTTACCCTTTTAATTTGTATATGTATATATATATATATAAACACACATCCTGCTTTGTAAGGGAGGGCAACTACAATGCAGTGATGTTCATGGGTTTCCCAAAGGTATCAGTAGTTGAGGTGGAGGTGGGGGTGGGGAGTAAGCCCCTCCCCCCCGGGACACTGTGTCTTTCTGTTATTATTAGAAAACTTAAGATACAAAAGAAGTAAAAGGTAAAATGAGATGTTGTGGCAATCATCACTTCATCTGTCAATAGTATATGTAGGAGAGACAGATAAATACACACACATATATATATATATATATGTGTGTATATATTTATTCACACACACACACACACATATAAACACACACAGACACACACACACAGGTATATGTATATATCTGGGTGTATATGCATAAACACATGTATGTATATCTGTCTTTCTACCTCTATATCAAGTTTTACGTATAGCTTCATATATATATATTAATGAGTGTGTTTATGTTTATGATAAAAAACAGTTTTACATCAATCTGGTGTCTTACTCTATACTTTTGCCGGGTACAAATTTATAATTTGACAGTGAGTTCGAAGTTTCGGCCAACTAAGCCATCATCAGACTGGCAGAATGACGATGGCTTAGCCGACCAAAACTTTGAAGTTACTGTCAACAACATTCTTGTATAAGAATAAAAAAAAAACAACATTTACTTCATATATACATATATAGACAAATGCACTAATATACACACACACACATACATACTTAAGTGGAGTTGATAATAATTAGAGAACCAAAGAAATTATCCAAGAATTTAGTTTCTTTTAAAATTGCATTAAAGAACACAATTTACCTTGCTGCAAGCAGGTGCGTCGTAGGTGGTGCAGGGCATGGTGAAAGTACCTTCTTGTACTGTTTGAAACAGCTAAGATCTTGGAACAACTCCTTTTCCCTTGTTTTTTACTTATTTTTGTTGTTGTTGTTGTGATCCTTTCTTCCCCCTTTTTTTCTCTTATATCCTTCTTCAGTTTATTCCCTTATACTTTGGTCTATCAATTTCTACACAGAGGCAGAGAGAGAGACAGAGTTGTAGGAGACGGGAGTTATAGGTAAAGGTAGAGTGTACTAGAGGAAAGAGAGTGTGGGGCTAAGTCCACCTTGGTCAGGGAGTGAGTTGGATTAGGTTAGCTTAAGAGGGGATGGTGTACCAAAGTACTCAGAGCAACACAAAGAATCGACAGAGATCCGCTAGTTCTCTCCTGCAAGAGTGTTGGCTGGTGACTGAGCTAGTTACTCACAGCTAAGCTTATATCATATAAGATTGAACAAACAGTAAAGGTGAGACATGTGTGGAGGGAGGAGGAAGAGAGGGAGGTAGAAGGAGGAGGAGGAGGAGGAGGAGACGTCGTTATTCATAAAAAAGTTACACAGAAATGTGATGGTGTCGGTGGTGGAGATGTTTCGAAGGTATAGGCAGGGGCTGATTGTTTGGTGGTGGTGGCAGTGGTGGTGGCAGTGGTGGTAGCTGTGAAGCCAATCACTGACGGTGTTGGCGGCAGTTTTGATGGTATTGACAGTTTAACTTCTGTTGATGATGATGATGATGATGATGGTAGAGGTGGTGGTGGTGGTGGTGGAGGTGGTGGTGGTCGTTTTGAGGTATTGGCAGTCTGCTCTCAAGTAATGGTAGTAGTAGTAGCAGTAGTAATAGTAGCAATAGTGGTGTATTGGTTGGGATGTATGTAGGTAGTGGTGGTGGTGGTAGTAGTAGTAGTGGTGATATCTGTCATTACCATTTTGTCATTGTAGTAGTAATGGTTGTAGTGTTGTTGATGTTAATGATGATGGTATTTAGGATGGTGGCGGTGGTAGTGGTGGTAGCAGCGATGATGAGGCTTATGATGGTGATGGTGGTAGTGTGGACTATAGAGGTGGTGGTGGTGGTGGAGAGGGCAGTGGTGAGGATTGCAATATCAAATTAGCTGTTGTTGTTTGCTCTGATCAGGCAAATCTGTATCCAAAGACATTCTGGCCATGACTATCCCCATCTCTTTCCTATGTACTGCGAACCCAGCACCATATTATCTAGTGTGACCTTCCCTGGGACACTAGGTTGGGATTTGAGGGAGATTTGGCTGCTATTTCTAGCAAGTTGAATGACCAGCCACATAGAGGCTTCCTCCCTGGGTCCAATGACAACAGTGGTGGGTGCTGGCGGTGGCAACAGTGGGGTTGTTGTTGTTGTTGTTGTTGTTGGTGGTGGTGGTAGTAGTAGTAGTAGTCAAAGTAAAGCAAGTAATAATGGTGGTATTGAAGGAAGGTATCAAAGTGGTTATTGTAGTTGAGGTGGTGGTGGTAGTAAAGGTTGTGAGAGTGTGGTGGTAGTGCAAAAAAAAAAAAAAAGAAATGAGGGAAGTTATTTAAAGGTATATATATATCTGTATAAAGTATATATATATATCTGTTTACTCTCTCTTTTACTTTTTTACTTGCTTCAGTCATTTGACTGCGGCCATGCTGGAGCACCACCTTTAGTCGAGCAAACCGACCCCAGGACATATTCTTTGTAAGCCTAGTACTTATTCTATCGGTCGCTTTTGCTGAGCCGCTAAGTTACAGAGACGTAAACACACCAGCATCGGTTGTCAAGCGATGTTGGGGGGACAAACACAGACACACAAACATATACACACACACACACATAAATATAAATATATATATATACATACATATGTATGTATGTATATATATATGGAGAGAGAGAGAGATAGAGAGAGAGATAAGCAGAGATGGATGGATAGACAGATAGAGAGAGAGAGAGAGAGAGATGGACAGACAGAGAAGTTAATAATAAATAAACTTCCTTCTGCAACAGATTTTCTTGTAAGCCAAGTGGAGTTTAAGGAAGCCTGAACAAATACCCCCCCCCCCACCACCACCACCACCATCATCATTATCATAACCACCACCACCAACACCACTATCATCACTACATCTGCTACCTCCCCTTCTCCCACATAACAGTACCATCATCACTATCACAGCAACCACCACTTCATCATCACAGCCATCATCATCACAGTCATCATCATCACAGCCATCATCATCACAGCCATCATCATCACAGTCATCATCATCACAGTCATCATCATCACAGTCATCATCATCACAGCCATCATCATCACAGTCATCATCATCACAGTCATCATCATCACAGTCATCATCATCTCTCTATCATCCTCATGACCATTTATTTTCTTTTTCTTCTTCCTTTTACTTCTGTCTTTTATCGATTCCTTTTCAATTATTATTATTAACATCGTCATCACCATCATCACCACTGTCATCATTATTTTATTCAGGCAGCTAAATTCTAATATCAGCATTTTAAAATTAATCTAATGTTATGAACAAAACAGAAATTTTTTTTCTAAATATATAATTTGAAGGAAATGATGGCTAAAAAAAAAAAAAAAAAAAAAAAAACCCACAAATAACAATAAAAAGACAAGCACAAATGAAGCACAAAAAAAGCCCCCCAAAAAACCCATCCCCCTCCACTAAAAAAAAAAAAAAAAAAAAAAAAGATGGAAAACAAGGGCAATGTGCAAGAGGGACCTATTGTTGGTTCAAACAAAAGAAGGTAGTTTTACTGGTTCTGTTGTTTGACCGAGTCTCATGTGTTGCTAATTTATTACAGTTTCTACCTTCATATTGCATTTTGTATTTTACCAGAACGTGTGATGATAACAACAACAACAACAACAACAACAATGGACATGACGTAGTTAGTCTGGGGAAGGAGTGTGTGTGTGTGTGTGTGTGTGTGTCTCAGAGCTGCTAAATAGTGGAAACTGCTATCGCGTGTCCTTAGGAGGCTAAGGACATCTTTTGAGCATGGTCGTTGCCAGTACTGCCTGACTGGCCCTATTGCTGGTGGTACATAAAAGTACCCACTACACTCTCGAAGTGGTTGGCGTTAGGAAGGGCATCCAGCTGTAGAAACTTTGCCAGATCAGATTGGAGTCTGGTGCAGCCTCCTGGCTTGCCAGTTCCCAGTCAAACTGTCCAACCCATGCCAGCATGGAAAGAAGACTTTAAATGACGATGATGATGATGATGATACATGCTATTATTTATAGCTTTATATGCTTCAAGCCCCACTGTTTCCAAAAGAATTATTTCATGTTCAAAAGTTTATAAATTCTTATGACATCAAAAATATATATAGATATGATTAATTTTATATATGTATATATATATGCTTGTGTGTGTAGGTGTGTGTATATATATTTGTTTGTGTATATATGTTTGCGTCACCTTTTCGTGGCATTGTATGATTGTTGTAAATGAGTGTCGTTCTCTTACAAGAAGCGGTATTCATTTCCCATCTTCAATGAAAACATGTCTGGCCATGGGAAATATTACCTTGGGTGGAAACAGGCAAGGGTTAATGACGGGAAGGGCATCCAGCCAGAGAAAAATCTGCTTCAATAAACTCTATCTGACTCTTGCAAGCATGGAAAAGTGGATGTGAAACGATGGCAACGATGGTGATGATGATGACGGCGACAAATGTTCGTTAAATAAATTATTCACATTACGGTTTAAAATTAGAGAATATTTCAGTCCATAAACCATGATAGGCCATGTTTGAAGTATCAGTTTAATAAAGATTTCATTAAAGAAATTCTGTAGACTCAATGAACTATGAGGAATAATTAAATGAGATTGAGAAGGAAAATAAAAAAAACACTAATCTGCATGTGTATCACTGGAACTTTTTCTTAATTAATGAACAATTTCTTGTAAAATTAGGTCATTTGCTTAATTGCTATTTTGTGAAAGTCAATCAATACATATACATAGTCACAGCGTGGAATGTTAGTAATAATGGTTTCAAATTTTGGTACAAGGCCGGCAATTTTGGGGAGGGGGGTTAGTTGATTGCATCGACCTCATTGTACAACTGGTACTTATTTTGTTGACTCCAAAGAGACAAAAGAAAAGGTTGACCTCAGCTGAATTTGAATTCAGAACATAAGGACAAATGAAATGCTGTTTAGCATTTTGCCTGGCACCATAATGGTTCTGCCAACTTGCCACTTTACTACCGCAGATAATATTCCCAGAACATTCTCTGCTTTTCACTAATGGATAGACCAAATAGGAGTTAATATATCATTAAATATGCAAGATGCAACTTAACAGAGCCTCCAAGTGGTCACACATTCAGCTGGAAATAGCAGGCAAATTCCTTCAAATTACACCCCTACCATAAAATGAAGGCTGTATTGAACAATCCAAGATATTTTAAAAAGACAGGATGGTCATGGCTGCAATGTCTTTAATCATACGCCTGCTTTGTCAAGACAACAAGAACAGCAACAAGAAAAAGCCACACAAATCAATGAAGGAGACTCTAGGTGGTTGCTCGACTTTGCTAGAAATAGTAGTCAAATCTCCCTCAAATCCCATTCCACAATCTAGCAGATGGAAGGACATTTGGTCTCAGAATTGTAGTTTGACATACAAAAAAAAAGAAAAACGGAGCATTTTTGATCACAGGTCACTTGACTTGGTGGTGGGGGACGATGACGACGACGACGACCACCACCACCACCACCATCACCATGATGATGATGATGATGATGACTGAAACAAGTAAAAAAAATATAAGAGGTATATAACCCCACTCCCCACAAATCTATGTGAAACATCATCCAGCTATTACGGGATGTCCCAGTTCACCTGATTCATCTTTCCTTCTTCCAGTCCCAGCCAAACAGACACATACCTTTGCTTCTCCCAAACTCCACACTAAACATTCCACCCAATCCTTCTTTCCTTGGAACTCCCACTGCCCACATTTTTTTCCCTACAGGCATCAAACACCAGCTCGATCAACTGAAGTCCTACAAAAAACCACAGCCACTCCCTACTTCCTCAGGTAATATTTTTGAAAAGTGGAAAAGTGAAAGATTTTAATGCCCCCCCCCCTCGTTTTAACTAAATGCACAACAAAAGCCATTGCAAGTACTGAGGGGACAATATGCTCCCTACTTAACTGAGAAGTATACAGGTCATCCATTATTGTTAGATGGTTTGGCAGGAGCTGGTAAGGCTAGGGGCTCACACCAGCCTCCATTGTCTGTTTTGGCTTGGTTTCTTACAGTTGGATGCCTTTTCTAATGTCAACCACTTGGCAGAGTGGATTGGGTGTGTTTTACATGGCACCAACACCAGTGCTTTCTATGTGGTGCCATCACCAGTGCCTTTTATGTGGCACCAGCAGCAGTGCTTTTCATGTGGCACCAACACCAGTGCTTTCTGCATGGCACCAGCACCAGTGCTTCCTGCATGGCACCAGCACCAACTGAACAATCATGTAGAGTCCTACAAGCCAGCTGCCCTAGTGAAGTGAACTTTTTTTTTAAACAATTGAGAAAAAGAATATTTATGGACAACAGATTTGAAACCAGCCACATCTCTATTCCGATTATAATTACCATTTATACCAGTAATTATGGTGCACTTAGTAATGTTTATATATGTCTAAGTGACAATCTTAAAAAGTTGGGGGGTTTTGAGCAAATACAGAGACGAACAATCATGTACTTTTGCAAACTACAATCTGTAAGGGGAACAATATAAGCATGAAAGATTTTTCCAAAGTTTAATGAAGTTTCACATTCATCATCTTTGTTATCTAAATTCCAGCGATGGGACTTTGTTTCTTTGCTTGAAACTGTTTCCTTCTTTGGAGGAAGCATTTGAATAATTAGAAAGGACACGTGCCAAGAAGGAAAAAAAGAAACACACACACACACACACTGGCACTCCATCGGTTATGATGATGAGGGCTCCAGTGGATCTGATCAATGGAATAGCACGCTTGTGAAATAATGTGTAAGTGGCTGAGTAATCCACAGACATGCAGACTCTTAATCAAGTTTTCAGAGAGAGTGTGATCATTGCCAGAGCAGCTGTCTGGCTTCCATGCTAGTGGCATGTAAATAGCGCCATTTGAACGTGATCATTACCAGCGTCGCCTTACTGGCACTTGTGCCGATGGCACGTTAGAAAATCATTTGAGCGAGGTCGTTGCCAGTGCCGATGGACTGGCTCCTGTGCAGGTGGCATGTAAAAAACACCATTTTGAGCGTGGCCATTGCCAGTACCACATGACTGGCCCTCGTGTCAGTGGCACGTAAAAGCACCCACTACACTGTCGGAGTGGTTGGCGTTAAGAAGGGCATCCAGCGGTAGAAACTCTGCCAGATCAGATTGGAGCCTAGTGCAGCCGTCTGGTTTCACCAGTCCTCAGTCAAATCGTCCAACCCATGCCAGCATGGAAAGCAGACGTTAAACGATGATGATTCAGCATGAAATAGAATGTGACAAGGCTGGCCCTTTAAAATACAGGTACAACTTATTTTTGCCATTGTGGACTGGTGCAACATCAAATAAAGTGTCTTGTGCAAAAACTAACACACTGCCAGGAATTGAAATCATGACCTTATGATTGTGAGCTGAACATCTCTAACCACTAAGCCACGTGCCTTCAAACACACACACACACACACTGAAATGCATACTTTAATACACAGACATATATAAATAGACATAAACACACTACATACACACCTATACATATACAGTCATACATATATGTGCATACATAACTACATAAATATACACACATACATACCTACATAAATATGTACATATGTAAATACATACTTAAATATATACATAGATACACCTACAGCTAATTAGGAAATGATAATTGCAAGCCGTTAACACAACTTGAAAAAGTGTTCTACATTCTACATTGCTGATGTTTAGCACGTAACATGTATATTTACACATGTATAAATAGAGAGACATGGAAAATGTTTAATTAAAACCTTTCAAATGACTGAGACAAGTAAGAGATAAGAGATTCTAACGATGGAGATTTGAAACCTGCTCCTTCCTTGTATGAATAATTAAAAACAGAAGGGATCATACACACACACGCTTGTCCTGAACATATCAGCGAGTCATCTTAACTGCCAGCAATGTAAGGCACAAAGTACTTGAGTCATGTGCCATTGCTGGAACCAGTTATACAGGGAGAATTCTCCTGTATGGAGCCAAAACCTGGACTATGAAATGGGAGCTACAAGACCACCTTCATAGTACAAACAGCAGGCTTCACACGAGGGCTTATGATGTGAGCACAAGTCTCAAAACAAGATTTCTGGACATTATTTACAATGGACAGATCGGCGTCCTCATCTTGTTTGTTGTCATCACAACATTTCGTCTGATGTACTCTCCAGTCTTCATCAGGTGTCCTGGTGGGATTTCAAACCCAACCCTTTATTTGACTAAGGGGTACTCTGTTCTCGTTCCTTTTTTGCTGATGTTATTTTTTCTATTGGTATTCTGTAGGATTCTGAGTTCAATCCCAGGCGGGGACTTGGGAAAAAATATCAACAGAAAAAATTACATAAGCAAAAAAGAATACCTTAGGAATGAGAACAGTGTACCCCATTAATGAAATAAAGGGTTGAGTCTGAAGTTCCACCAGAACACCTGATGAAGGTTGGAGAGTACACCAGCTGAAACGTTGTGATAACAACAAACAAGATGAGGACAGCTGTCCATCCATTGTAAATAGAATTCCTCATCTCAAAAATATAGAAGATTTATGGACACATTCCACTCTATTCTACTATTACTACTTGATGCAGAGTAGGCTTTTGCCAGACACTGCTGGTGTGCTAAACACCAGGCAATATCAGATGTTATATTTGGGAGAATACAGCTTAGTGGACTGAGCTGAGACAGCACAAGGTGGAGAGAACATTTTTAGATGAGTTGAGGGCTAGAAAACCTCTTTAGTGTTGGTGCCCTTGAACATGCACCCAGTCAATTCTGTAAAGTTGATGGTGTTAGGAAAGGCATCCAGCTGTAGAATGTATGTGTATGCGAGTGAAAGAGAGAGAGAATGATAGACAGACAAAGACAGAGGGAGAGAAAAATGATGAAGTGGGCAAGAGGGATTTTCACTAGAAAAGCCTGGCTGTACCAGAAGCAGATCTTTAGATATCAGGAAAACAATTTCCATTGCTTAGAATGATACAAAACGGTAAGATAAAAACCAAAACAAAAAAAAAAAACATGCTCACGGTGGTGCACCAGCATGACCACTTGGCTGAAACACATAAATAAATAAAAAAAAAATGCTAAGTAAATTGTGGTTTGTGATTAAGTAGAGCAGATGCAGGCCCAAGGTGGGAGATAAAAGTGAAAAAATCTTAGTGAAGAAGAGAGCAATGACTGAAGTAATTGAATATAAAAACAGAATGTAATAAATTAAATTAATTAATTAATGTATCTGTAATTAAATTAATTAGTATATCTGTAATTAAATTAATTAAGCTATCATTTCATAAATAAGCAAAATAGTTCGGTCTCGTCTTATTAAATAAGTGATTTACTTTCGGTATTTGTGGACCAAAATTATTGATGTTGAACTCTGATGATGCGAGAGTCCATGTCTATGATGCTGTTTTATATGGTAGCGAAGGCACCAAACTAAATTGGTTTCCATTCTTACCTAGCAGCAGTTGTACAGGTGATAACAGGTGATGGAAAAGAGACAATCTAATTGAAATTGTACAGACATAACTAGACAGCCAATAATCAAGTTCAAACCAAATCAATACGTTGTTACTGTTGTTGGTGCTTAGCCCCTGGCCAGCCCTGATTGAACAGGCTTGTGATTATCAATGGTGTTACAGCCATTACCGCCATCCTATAATTTCATATATCAGTGACTACATTATCAAATGTGTCTGGCCATCTTTAAAGACAGTAGGGTGTGATTTGAGGAGCTGCTATTTCTAGCTGGTTGTGTGACCATGTGGAGGTTACTTTTTCCTGGCTCCAAGTCAACTTATTGAATTTATCTGTGTATTCATCAAACTTCCTGGTTTTGTTTTTCAGGAAACTAAAGAATATATACGAACATAATACCAGGTAAATATTGAAATAACTTTAGCCATTCCAGCCATTGTACTGTGTGCCAAACTAACAGGCACGGAACACAATTTTTTATCTTTCTTTTTTACTTGTTTCAGGAATTAGACTGCGGCCATGCTAGGGCAAAGGCTTGAGGTATTTTAGCTGAATGAACTGACCCTAGTTCTTCCTTTTTGCTTTGGTAAAGCCTAGTACTTAGTCAACCAGTGTCTGTTAGTGAACTGTTGAATGTAAACACACCAACACCGGTTGTCAAGTAGTGGGAAGGGACAGACACAAAGACAAAGACACACATGATGGGCTTCTTTCAGTTTCCAGCTACCAAATCCAAGTTCAAGTTGGTGCCATATGTTTGGTTTTGCACAAAATATTGTTCTAGAGAATGTCTGTCAAAACATAAGTAAATTAGAAGTTTGTTTTAAAAGTAATTTCATTATAAGATGAAAGTCTGAATGTAAGATGGCAGTAAAATGCCTATAGAGGGTAGATACTCTGTAGGCGCAAGAAGATTGCACATGGAGACAACATGATCAACAGTTATCATTATTATCTTTATTATTGTGTCAGAGAACAGTGCATGCCATCAAGGTGACAGTGGGGTAAAATATACGAAGCCCAGTTTACACATCATGACTACTCGTCTGATAAGGGTACACCAGGCACATGCATCACAACCATATGTGTGCGACATGGTGACCTCATATCAAGATAAACAGCGCATGACCTTGCAGGTGGGGTCCAGTTAGAATTTTCTTCAGGTTGAGTAGCCCATCCTGCTCAAAAGGTCCCTGAGTAAGGGTTGTTTAAGGATGTTGAACAAAACACCCATGTTTCCAAATGTGAATTATCCAAACCCCAAAGAATTCTTCTCAACACATGGCTATGATGCTCCCCGACTACTTCTGCTCATGATCAGAGATGCACATATCGTCAGCCACCAAGGGACATGCTCAACTGGTTAAGGTTAAACAACTGACAAGCAAATCTGTGGTATTGAGCAGACTATTTGCTGTAGCCCTATTATTATTATTATTCACTAGTTTTATTTTTATAACGTGCTTTCACTTCACTACCGAGCGCAGGTCTGTGCGCCTTGGGTATGTGCTGTGGTTTGCTGTGATGTTCTTATGGTTACTGTATTGAAAGTGTTTTGCGTAGTATGTGTGCAGTGCCCAGTAGTGCAATTTTCTGTATGTTATATATATTTGTAAGTCTTGGTGTTTTTGTTATGTATTTGTCTGAATATTTTTTTTATTATACCTAAGGCACCTACTATGATAGGAATTGTTTCTGTTTTTAGATTTCACATTCGAGTTACCTCTATTTCCAGGTCTTTGTATTTTGAAAGTTTTTCCATTTCTTTTAGAGAAACGTTGTCATCTGCTGGTATTGATACATCAATTAGAAAGCATTTTTTTTCTTCATGATCTCTGACAACTATATCTGGTCTATTGGCCTTAATTTCCCTATCTGTATGTATTGGCATATCCCATAGCATGGTTGCTTTCTCATTTTCTGTGACCTTTTCTGGCATGTGCCTATACCATCTCTTATTATTATTATTATTATTATTATTATAACTGAGGCTGAAAGGATTGAGGAAAGACACCTTCCTCTTCACTTAAGTTCTCATCGACTTTTTAAAATTTCAAATGGAAAGGAGAGTGAGGGGTGGGGGTAGAGGGAAGGGTTATGTCCCAGTGAATTTGTGAAAAGATGGGTAACTGTGGCAAAACTGGCTAGCGTGAATGGTTTTACTCTAAGTATGTGCCTGTAGATTGGAGAGCAGGAGAGGACTCGTGCTTTTGATGAGCACGGTGATTCTGGATCTGTGGGGTTCCTTTATTGGACCTAGTAAGAACTTCTCCTGTGTCAGGAGGACTACATCACTCATGTTCTTAAAGAATTTCTATACAATGTAGAACTTTTAACACATTTCACTATCTTTTCCATTTCTTTCTCCTCATCTTTTAAGTAAATCCCCACACAGATTGTTGTCTGTCCTTGCGATGTCCCCCTCATCTATGCCCCTGTGGCTAATAAAAGGAAATATTATTATTATCATTATTATCATCAATGTTTCTTCTGTCCATCTTCTGGTTAATCATAGCAAGAAAGCTGTTAATTATTGTAGCTAATCAGAACGCTGAGGATCCTTGTAATCAATAACCACATAATTTATTTACCAAGCCCAAACAAGGCCATCTGGTTTGGGCTGTTTATATTCAAACGTGTCAAGAATAAAAGACCTATGGATTTGTGTGCTGTGTGTGTCTGTGTATGTATGTGTGCATGCATATGTCTATATGCGTATAAACATACAAGTCTACAAATATATACACACACACACATATATATACATGCATACAGACACACACACACACATATATATATATATATATATATATATACATACATACATATATATATATATATATATATATATATATATACATACATACATATATATGTATATATATATATATACATACATATATATATATAAACACATATATACATACACATATGTACATACATACGCACACATACACACATCTAAGGATGTATGTATGCTTACATACACATTTACATAGACACACACACATATGTAATACATTTCCCTGATGTACAAATCTATAAAAGTAAAGAACACACGCGTGTAAATATCTGATTACACATGCGTACACATCCATAAACATAAAGAAAATGATATACACATGCAAATGTATACACATGCAAATGTATACACATGCAAATGTATACACATGCATGTACATGTGTTTCACAACCTCATTTTGAGCAACAGGTGTATACGGGAGCAAAGTGTAGAATACATATACACATCTGGTTCAGTAAACCACCCCACCCCACCCCGTTTATCAACATTTAAATCTTTTATCTTTTTACTTGATTCAGTCATTAGACTGTGGCCATGCTGGGGCACCACCTTGAAGAATTTTTAGCCAAATGATTCAACCCCCAGGACTTATTTTATTGTCATCTTTTGCTGAACCGCTAAGTTGTGGAGATGTAAGCACATCAACAACAGTTGTCAAGTGGTGGTGGGAGAAAAACAGAGAGACACACACACACATATATGGCAGGCTTCTTCCAGTTTCCGTCTTACAAATCCACTCACAAGGCTTTGGTCAGCCTGAGGCTATAGTAGAAGACACTTGCCCAAGGTGCCATGCAGTGGGACTGAACCTGGAATCATGTGATTGTGAAGCAAACTTCCTACCACACAGCCACACCTGTGTTCTCTTTCTCATGCTTGTATGGGTCAGTCAGAGTTTGTGGAAACAGATCTTCTACAGCTGGATGCCCTTGCTGTTGCCAACCCTCTCCTGTTCCCCTAGCAGGGTAATAATCCTCCTCCTGACCAGATTTGTTCTCACAGAAGACTGGAAACGACAGCTATATGGCATGACACTCGTTTACCACAATCACACACACACTACGTACTTTTCTTCAGTTTCCATTGACAAAATCCAGTCATAAGACTTTCAGTTGACCTGCACCTGTAGTAGAAGACACTTGCTCAATATGCCATGCAGTGGGATTGAACCTAAAACAATGTGGTTGGAAAGCAAGCTTCTAAACCCTCCATCCATGCCTGCCTACCTGACTGGGGTCTGTCCACTGTGTGAGTTTCTGGTAGACGGAAATTTTAAAATGAAAGTAACAAAAATACAATAAACACAGTGATACCTCGGCAGTACGAGTTTAATTCATTCCATGACTGAATTCGTCTTACGATTTATTCGTTTCACAAATCAATTTTCCCCATTGAAATGAACTAAAATATAATTAATCCATTCCAGCGCCTCAAAACCGCTCAGAAATAATTTTTCAGGGGTTTTAAAACAGAAAAGGTGTAGTTACAGGTAAAATGAGAATTATAAAAAAGAGAATGCAAAAGAAATATGTAAACTGGTTTTATTAACTGAATTACCTTAAAGATGGGACGATTTGTGTGCTCAAACTGCGGATTTCCACAGGAAAACCTGGGATGAGATGGTAATGCACGATCTTCGAACATTGGGCCTTTCCGAGGCAATGGCTAGTTACTGAGACCTTTGGAGATATGCTATGCTTGAGAAGACCCGACAAGCCAAGTGAGACAATAGCCTATGGCCTAAGGTAGTGGGTGTAACCAGCCCACTTATGAATACTCCTCATTCATCGGACAATAAACTTTGCTTGCGAAGACCTATTGAGGCAAGTGAAATCAAATCAAAATCGCTGACATGGCTGATGACAGTACTGCCTGATTGGCACTCGTGCCAGTGGAACGTTTAAAGCACATTAGAGTGTGATCGTTGCCAGGGCCATGGATTGGCTCCCGTGCCGGTGACACATAAAAAACACCATTCGAGCGTGATCATTGCCAGCATCGTCTTACCGGCACATATGCCAGTGGCACATGAAAAACAACATTTGAGCATGGTTGTTGCCAGTGCTGCCGGACTTGCTCCTGTGCAGGTAGCACGTAAAAAACACCTTTAGAGCGTGGTCGTTGCCAGAATCACCTGACTGGCCCTCGTGCCAGTGGCACATAAAAGCACTCGCTACACTCTCGGAGTGGTTGGCATTAGGAAGGGCATCCAGCTGTAGAAACATTGCCAGATCGGATTGGAGCCTGGTGCAGCCTTCTGGCTCACCAGTCCTCAGTCAAACCGTCCAATCCATGCCAGCATGGAAAGTGGACATTAAATGATGATGATGATGATGATGATTTCAAGACAAAATTTCACACGGGTCTCAGCTCATATAGCAAATTACTTGTACAATGGGGCTCTCGTACTGCAAGGTTCTACTTTATAATAGTAAACATATAAGTAAAACTAGTAAACACACACACCAACCTCTTAACCAGTGCCTGCTAACCTCACCCTATTGTGCTGCCGACCAATAGCATGTTACCTTCTCTGCCAGTCCCTCCCACTCCTGATACAAACTCCCTGGCATATCTCTGCCTTCTCCCATCATACTCATGCTCCTTCCATCTTCCCACTCCTTCTAGTGTTTCTGAGGTCAATGCTCTCTTGCCCTCCTAGTCCCCTCCTTGGTCACCTGTGCAGGTGTACATACCCTGGTTTACTGCATGCTCTCTACACCTATAAAACAACAATAAAACAACATGACATGTGCATTATTGATGTTCAATACAATAAAATATT
Source organism: Octopus bimaculoides (assembly GCF_046866305.1). Taxonomy (NCBI): domain Eukaryota; kingdom Metazoa; phylum Mollusca; class Cephalopoda; order Octopoda; family Octopodidae; genus Octopus; species Octopus bimaculoides. The sequence continues at coordinate 190,659,932 of NC_142929.1, read as the reverse complement.
TGGAACACCAACTTGTGTAACTCCAGTTCTATTCATCCTCAGCATCATCGTTTAAGAGGCTGCACCAGGCTCCAGTTGTCTGTCTTGGCATGGCTTCTTTGATGGGATGCCCTTCCTAATGCCAACCACTTTTCAAAGTGTAGTGGGACTCTTGTTACATGGCACCACTATCATCATCATCATCATCATCATCATCATCATCGTTTCACATCTCGTGTTCCATGCATGCATGGGTAGGACAGTTGACAGGAGCCAGCCAGATAGAAAACTACCGTAGGCTGCTGTGTCCGCTTTGGCAGGGTTTTTATGGCTGGATGACCTTCCTGACACGTTTCATCAGCACAGAATAATTGTTCAGCTGGATGATTATTGGAATAATATAAATACCAAAAATAAACGCCTCAAACTCTGGGACAACAAGTTGAAAGAGGGTCGAAGTGGGGTTTAGCCATACAAATTCGCTTTTAATGAAGGAGAGGAAAAATGAATTTGTACAAAAGTGATTAATTTAATGTTAAAATTAATTGATTCTTGGCCAAATATTGATGTAATATTAAATAATATTCATTAAACACAGATTTCACATTTAAATATTCCAACTGTATCAGTATAATACCACTGAATTTATATTGTTCTTATCAATTTCATTTGCTTCCCAGCCACATGGTTCTGGGTTCAGTCCCACTTCATGGCATCCTGGGTGAGTGTCTTCTACCATATTCTTGAGCTGACCAAAGTCTTGTGAGTGGATTTGGTAGATGGAAACTGAGAGAAGCCTGTCATCTGTATGTGGAGGGGGGGGGCTGATTCATTTGACTAAAAATCCCTCAAGACAATGCCCCAACATGGCCACAGTCTAATGATTGCAACATATAAAGGTAAATAAATACACAAAAATTGTGTTTGAGGTTATGTGTTTTATTGTTTGGTGGGGATTGTAGAGTGTTGTTAATTAACCCTAGGTCAGTCCTGTTTGAACAAATCTATCATGAGAGACACCTGTGATGAGATCCCATCTCATCTTTTATTCAAACACTGTATTTCTAGAACTACATTGGGCCCCTGTAACGTCTCCTTCTGTTTTAAAGTCAATACAATGTCATTTGATAAATTTCAATAAATATTTGGCTGCTACTTCTAGCAAGTTCAATGACCACATAAGACATCCTCATTGGTAGATGTTCTGCATGTGTGCGTGAGTGTATGTGTGTGTGTGTACAAAATGTTATATATGCGTGTGATAAAACGGAACAGTGATATAAATAGCACCAGTACTTTTCTTCCCAAACCGATAGCAGCACAGTTTTGAAAATTGAATAACGGAAGACGGGAGGATTTTGGTAAATAATAAATGGTGAATAATGTGGGAGAGAGAGAGAGAGAGAGAGAGAGAGAGGCTGAGGGGGGAGAGTGGAGGAAGAGATAACTATGAGAACAAATAAGATACCAAAATCAAAGAAGCAACAAGATTCAAATGTGCAGACAATTTTGGCAGTTTAACAAGGTGTGTGTGTGTGTGTGTGTATATATATATATATATATATATATATATATATATATATATATATATATATATATAGATAGATAGATAGATAGATAGATAGATATACATTATATATATACATCATCATCATACATTATATATGTACATATGTAGATATATTTATGTTTGTGTGTATACAAATGTATATACATATATAGATGTATATAAATGTATAGATATATGTATGTAGATAAATGTATATCTGTGTGTGTGTGTGTTTGTGTGTATTTGATGGCAAACATCTCCTGATAAATCTATGGCCTCCTTCTCCTCCTCTAACTGCTACCAATACTATCACCTACAATTACCATCATCCTCAGCACCACCAAACTCGCCACCGCTGCCACCACCGCCGCCACCGCCACCACCGCCACCGCCACCACCACCACCACCACCACCACCAAGACAACCTTATCAAAAGAGAGTTAAAGAAATATTTATGAAATACTTATTTTAACACAATTTTTTTCCCCCTTGACAAACTGTAAATAAAAAATCTAATGGTGGCAGTTAAGGATCAGGCAACAAAACTAGGACAAAAAAAAAGGGTAAACAAAAGGTGTTGCCCTTTATTTGTTAGTTGACTATTTTAAGGCTTAATGTGGGTTCTTTTTTAAATAGGGGTTATTTTCTTTAAATAAAGTAGGGGAATAGATCTGTTGAAGGAAGGGAGAGAGTACAATAAATAAAACTGACCCCAGGACGTCACTGGTATTTTATTTTATTGACCATGGGGACCGGTGAAACCAGATGGCTGCACCAGGCTCCAATCTGATCTGGCAGAGTTTCTACAGCTGGATGCCCTTTCTAACGCCAACCACTCTAAGAGTGTAGTGAGTGCTTTTACGTGCCACCGGCACGAGGGCCAGTCAGGCAGTACTGGCAATCGCTGCGCTCAAAAATGTGTTTTTTATGTGTCACCTGCATGGGAGCCAGTCCAGCGGCACTGGCAACGACCTCGCTCAAATGATTTTCTGACATGCCACCAGCACAAGTGCTAGAAGGCAACGCTGGTAATGATCACGCTCAAATGGTGCTATTTACGGGCCACTGGCACGGAAGCCAGACGGCTGCTCTGGCTTGTAGCCCAGAAGTCCAGCTGGCAAATTTAACAAATGCCCAACTAAGAGAGCAAACACGTTGGATAGCGCAGATGCTGTAGCTGTTGTTGTCACTCACTCATAAGGTGTGGAGTTCATGTTTGGATTTCAGTGGGAATACAAGCTGAAGCCCATGTTATTTCTGCTCCAATAATCTGCAGTGGATTGGTCAGTGAATCCTCTGTGACAGTCAACAATCAACAGCAAAATGAACAGCTTTAGCTCACACTGTCTCAAAGTATGTATGCCTGTGACTTGGGACCACAGGTGAACTTGTATTCCCACTGCAAACTCTGGTTAGAAAATATAATACTAGATCAGCATGGAAAACAGATGATAAATGATGATGATGATATATATATATATATATATATATATATATATTCCAGCGCCGTCTTGACTGGCTCCCAGGCCGGTGGCACATAAAAAGCACCATCCAATTGTAGTTGATGCCAGCCCCCTCTGGCCCCTGTGCCATTGGAACGTAAAAAGCAGCTACTACACTCTCAAAGTGGTTGGCGTTAGGAAGGGCATTCAGGTGTAGAAACATTGTCAGATCAGACTGGAGCCTGGTGTAGCCTCCTCGCTTCCCAGACCCCAGTCAAACAGTCCAACCCATGCTGGCATAAGTGGATGGTCTGACTGGAGACTGGCAAGTCAGGAGGTTGCACCAGGCTCCAGTCTGATGTGGCAAGGTTTCTACAGCTGGATGCCCTTCCTAATGCCAACCACTCTGAGAGTGTAGTGGGTGCTTTTATGTGCCTCCGGCGCGAAGGCCAGTCAGGAGGTACTGGCAATGGCCACGCTCAAAATGCTGTATTTTACGTGCCACCTGCACACACACACACACACACATATATATATATAGGTGCAGGAGTGGCTGTGTGGTAAGAAGCTTGCTTCTCAACCACATGGTTGCGGGATCAGTCCCATTGCGTGGCACCTTGGGTAAGTGTCTTCTACTATGGCCTCAGGCTGACCAAAGCCTTGTGAGTGGATTTGGTAGACAGAAACTGAAAGAAGTTCATCATATATATACATATACATATGTGTGTGTGTGTGTGTGTGTGTGTGTGTGTGTGTGTGTGTGTGTGTGTGTGTGTGTGTATGTGTGTGTATATGTTTGTGTGTCTGTGTTTGTACCCCCAACATTGCTTGACAACCGATGCTGGTGTGTTTACGTCCCTGTAATGTAGCGGTTCGGCAAAAGAGACTGATAGAATAAGTACCAGGCTTACAAAGAATAAGTCCTGGGGTTGATTTGCTCAACTAAAGGCGGTGCCCCAGCATGGCCACAGTCAAATGACTGAAACAAATAAAACAATAAAAGAAAATACATATGCATACAACATGGAAAGCAGACGTTAAACAATGATGATGATGATACATATATATATATACATATATATATATATACATATATATATATATATATATATATATATATACATATATATATATATATACATATATATATATATATATATATATATATATATATATATATATATATATATATATATGTATATATATATATATATATATATATATACATATATATATATATATACATATATATATATATACATATATATATATATACATATATATATATATACATATATATATATATACATATATATATATATACATATATATATATATATATATATATATATATATATATACATATATATATATATATATATATATATATATATATATATATATATATACATATATATATATTCCATTAAAATAATTATTTATCATCATCATCATCGTCATCTTTGTTATCGCTGCCGCCACTGCTGCTGCCGCAGCTGCCCCCACCACCATCAACATCACCATCATCACTATTTCATGTCCTTTTTGTCCTTGGGTGATTTTAGCAGAGTCCATTCTCTCTGTTGCCAAGCATTTGGACCAAGTGTCTTGGTTACTGGATACATCCTTCCCACATACCCACTACTCCTGGAAGACCCTATAAACGGTGACGGCTAAGACCTTACCCTTCTGACTAAGTGATATAAAAAAAAGTAATCTACTTGATACGGGTTTGATGGGTCATCAAAATCTGAGTATGTCCTAATTCAGAGTCCATTTCCATTCCTGATGATTCAGAACAGCATGTCTCACTCATTCACAAATTCCGTTTTTGGTTGATTGTCAGCAGCTGGAATCACTTCCTGACACCAAACACCAAACACAATGTCTATTAAGTACATTATATAACAGCACTGGCACCAGTAAGATTCTCTGTCCTCAGTAAGACTAAAAGCTTCACCTGACCCTGCACTGTCTCTGCTTATCTCCCCTAACCACTTTTCAAAGTGTACTTCATGGCACCAACACCAGTGAGGTCACTTTGTACCCTGCAAGTCTAAAGAGTTGTCACTACTCTAACATTGTCTGGGATTAGAAAATTACTATTTTTAAATCTCACAACGAGAGATATTCAGCAACAGTACTTTGGAGTAAATATTGTTTGCCAACATAACATGGCAGTCCTGGTTTAGGATGAATGTTACTGTAATTTAGTTCCAGGAGACATCGTCTCCAGCTGGCTATACGACACGATCTGTGTCCTTATATTTTCGAATAAGGGAATCTAGCACCCCCACTCAGCTCAAAACAATATCTGTGTATCATGATTCCTGGGTTATTTCCCTTCATCAGCACAGGATAATTGTTCGGCTAGAGGTGGCGCTGCCAAATTCCCATTCAAAATATATAGTTTTCAAAGTGACAACTAGTCACTGATCTATAAATTAGAAAATTACTATTTTTAAATCCCATAACGAGAGATATTCAGCAACAGTACTTTGAAGTAAAGACTGTTTCCAGCCTGGACTGCCATGTTATGTTGGCAAACAATCTTTACTCCATTGTGTGTATGTGTATGTTTGTGTGTCTGTGTTTGTCCGCCCACCAGCCTTTGCTTGAGAACCGATGTTGGTGTGTTTATGTCCCTGTAACCTAGCGGTTCGGCAAAAGAGACTGGTGGAATAAATACTAGACTTACAAGGAATGCATCCTGGGGTCGATTCAACAATGATGATGATAAAAACATATGCATGTGTTGTGTGTGTAGATATATAAATATATATAAAAATATATATGCTCACAAATGCACATATAGCACACACATTATATGCATATTGTTTATATGTTTGTGTGTGTGTTTGTGTATATATATATACAGATATATATGCACATGTTGTTCATACATACATACGTACATATATATACACACATACATATGCATATACACATACATATATATACATATACATATATATACATACATGCATACATACATATATATATATATATACATTGATACACATATATATATACATACACATACATACATGCATACACATATATACACACATACATATATATATCTACACATATACACATACATATATATATATATATATATGTATTACATATGTATTATATTATATAAGTATGTTCATGAACAAAAAGAAAATATTTTGGCATTTATCCATTAGGCAGAAACAAGACGTGTAAGCATGTGATTCTGTGTGTGTGTGTGTGTGTGTGTGTAAGCATGTGATTCTGCGTGCGTGTGTGTGTGTGTGTGTGTGTGTGGCAGGGCGTACACCATACATGTTTGATGTACCCAGCATATAATGTATGGCTACGAACAAATGTAATGGGTGCAGAGAAGAGGAGGAAGGGGAAGCGTAGGAGGAAGGAGGAAAAGAGAAAGAGAGAGAGAGAGAAGGTATGTAGAGGCTGTTGTTGTTATGTCAAACAAACAAAGAAACGCACACACAAAAAAGACAACAAAAAACATGTCATTAACTATTCACAGTATTGAACCCCGCAACTCCTGTTCTGATAATTGCGTGCAATGTATTCATTAAAAGCTCTTCACTGCTACTCTATGACGTAGGCCGTACACATCCCATGACGTCAGAACGCTCCCCCCCCTCTCCACTCTTCTTCACCGTTTTTTTTTTATTTATTCGTCTATATTATTATTATTATTATTATTATTATTATTATTATTATTATCATCATCTTCATTTGTACATCATACACATAAACAATAAATGTATATATACACATACATACACTCACAAATACATACACAGATATATATACACTCACAAATACATACAGATATATATACACTCACAAATACATACTACACATGTATACATACATACATACATATATATATAGACATATATATAGACATATTTACATATACACATACATACATACATACAAGCTCAGGTATACACACATGTATATACCTATACACAACACATATATACATACATACACACACACATACAGGCAAACACAACTATATACATATACATATATATAAACGCAAACTCATACACACACACAGAAATAACAAAATTACAAATATCAAACACATACAGTAAAAGACATACACATATGCACAGACACACATACACACACACAAACAAATCATCTAAAACCTGAACCATACACACACACACACACACACACACACACACACATCCAATATATAAAAAGCAGGGTCCCTAAATAAGTGTCCTCCACCACCTTCACCTTGCCCCCGACCCCACCCCCACCCCTTCCTTTCTGTACCAAAATTTACCAAAATACACAAAACTTCCAGTTGATGTCATCAGCCGGACTGATGCCAAACAATGCATTACAAGACAAACGGCTACATAACTAAACAACAACAACAACAACAATAACAACAGTGATGATAATAATAACAACAACAATATTAAAAACAATAATAATAATAATAATGATAATAACTATTGATGATACTGGTGGTGGTGATGATGTTGGTGGTGATGAAGATGATGGTGGTGATGAAGATGTTGATGGTGGTGATGGTACTATTACCGATGCTATTATTATTATTATTATCATCATCTTCATTTGTACATCATACACATAAACAATAAATGTATATATACACATACATACACTCACAAATACATACACAGATATATATACACTCACAAATACATACAGATATATATACACTCACAAATACATACTACACATGTATACATACATACATACATATATATATAGACATATATATAGACATATTTACATATACACATACATACATACATACATACAAGCTCAGGTATACACACATGTATATACCTATACACAACACATATATACATATGCATACATACACACACACATACAGGCAAACACAACTATATACATATACATATATATAAACGCAAACTCATACACACACACAGAAATAACAAAATTACAAATATCAAACACATACAGTAAAAGACATACACATATGCACAGACACACATACACACACACAAACAAATCATCTAAAACCTGAACCATACACACACACACACACACACACACACACACACATCCAATATATAAAAAGCAGGGTCCCTAAATAAGTGTCCTCCACCACCTTCACCTTGCCCCCGACCCCACCCCCACCCCTTCCTTTCTGTACCAAAATTTACCAAAATACACAAAACTTCCAGTTGATGTCATCAGCCGGACTGATGCCAAACAATGCATTACAAGACAAACGGCTACATAACTAAACAACAACAACAACAACAATAACAACAGTGATGATAATAATAACAACAACAATATTAAAAACAATAATAATAATAATAATGATAATAACTATTGATGATACTGGTGGTGGTGATGATGTTGGTGGTGATGAAGATGATGGTGGTGATGAAGATGTTGATGGTGGTGATGGTACTATTACCGATGCTATTATTATTATTATTATCATCATCATCATCATCATCATTATCGTTAGTATTATTATCCTTATTATAAATTACGATGTCTTGCATTTCTACATGAACGCTAAAGAGAAGATTACGGTACAAGATATTTGCCATGAAGAAAAAGAAGAAAAGAAATTAAAAGAAGAAAAAAAAACAAGAAACAAAAAAAAAGAAAAGAAACAATGAAACAAGAATACAAAAAAAATAGTTGGGCAGAATGGAGAGAGAGACGTAACAAGGAACTGGAAATCACGTTACGGAGGGGGGGGGGGGGGAACTGAGAAAAGTGCACGAGCTCATACACACACACACACACACACACAGTCAGCATCATCATCATCACCTATACTCACACACTATCGACACTAGTGACGATGATAGTGTGTGTATAGATGTGTGTGTGCGTGTGTGTGTGTGAGAGAGAGTGTGTGTGTGTGAGAGAGAGAGAATGTGTGTGAGAGAGTGTGTGTATAGGTGTGTGTGTGTGTGCGTGTGCGTGTGAGAGAGAGAGTGTGTGTGTGTGAGAGAGAATGTGTGTATAGGTGTGTGTGTGAGAGAATGTGTGTATAGGTGTGTGTGTGAGAGAATGTGTGTATAGGTGTGTGTGTGAGAGAATGTGTGTATAGGTGTGTGTGCGTGTGAGAGAGTGTGTGTATAGGTGTGTATGTGAGAGAGAGAGTGTGTGTGTGTATAGGTGTGTGTGTGTGTGTATGTCTGTGTGAGAGAGAGTGTGTGGATGAGAGTGTGTGTGTCTGATAGAGAGTGTGCGTATAGGTGTGTGTGTATAAGTGTGTGTGTGTGTGTGCGCGCGCATACAGGTGTGTCTGTGTATAGGTGTGTATGTGTATATAAGTGTGTATGTGCGTGTGTATGCATCTTTTACTCGCTTCAGTCATAAAATTGCGGCCATGCTGGAGCACTGCCTTGAAGAATTTTTCTTTTCCCGTCAAATGAATCAATCCTGAAACCCTTTATTTTTGTCTTTTTTTTCAAGCCTGGTCCCTATCCTATTCATCTCTTTTGCTGAACTTCTAATGTTACAGAGATGTAAACAAACCAACACCGGCTATAAAGCAGTGGAGAGAAACAAATACAGACACATACACACACACACACACACATATGATGGGCTTCTCTCAGTTTCCGTCTACCAAATCCACTCACAAAGCTTTGACCAGTCCAAGGTCAAAGTAGAAGGCACTTGTCCGAGATGCCACACAGTGGGACTGAACCCATAACCATGTGGTCGGGCAGCAACCACATGCTTGTACATGTCCAAATGTCTTTGTATACACAGATATCATCACTGTTTTACGTCCACTTACCCATACTTGTATGTTGAACCAGAATTTCTAAAGCTGGATGTTCTTAATTCTATATTTAAGAGATGAGGAATTATGTACATTATTTACATTCAACGGATATTTGTCCTCATCTTGTTTGTTGTTAACACTATGTTTCGGCTGATATACCCTCCAGCCTTCATCAGGTGTCTTGGGGAAATTTCGAACCTGGGTTCTCATTCCTAAGGTATTTTTCAATGTTATTATTATTGATCAGGTCACTGCTTGGAATCAAACTTGGAATCTTGTGGTTAGTAGCCTGCGCTCTTAACCAGTACAGCATATGGCGTAGTGGTTAAGAGCACGGGCTACTAACCCCAAGATTCCGAGTTCGATTCCAGGCAGTGGCCTGAATGATATAAGTAATGTAAATAATTGGATGTTCTTCTTGGTGTCGTTTCAGTGGCGGATGCAGAGGTGTTGCCCTAGTTGCATCGGCAACACCCTTCCTAGCCAAGCCAACACCAAAAAAACAAAAAAAAACAAAAAACAGGACCAAGGTTTTTTGGGCAACAGTCAAAGAAAGGACTCAACTTTTACTAGAATAGGAGTTACAGGACCTACTAGGTGTTGCCCAACTTGCCTGCTGGAGTGCAATACCCCAAAAAAATCCTAGATTCTCCACCTGCATTTCCAAGCAAGGTGATAATATTCCCCCCATGACCCTGGCAGAAACGTTAGCACACCAGGTGAAATGCTTTGCAGTATTTCGTCTGAGGTCGACTTTGCCTTTCATCCTTTCGGGGTCGATAAATTAAATACCAATTGAGTACTGGGGTCGATCTAATTGACTAGCCACCCCCGCCAAAATTTCAGGCCTTGTTCCTAGAGAAGAAAAGGAAAGAATATTTTCCCATGACCAGACATACCTTCTTTTTGTTTTTGCTTTTTTCAAAAACTGGGAACAAACACCATCCCTTGAACAAAGGTGATGTGTGTTTACAACCATTACATGATGGCAAGGCAAGGCTGTGCAGGCACACACACACACACACACACACATGCTCTCATATCTCTCTCTCAGTCTATGAACGTTTCTAACTTCCTATCTATCTCCCCAGTTCCCATTTCTATTAACCAGATCCACTCCCAAGGGCTTTAGCCAGTCCAGGGCTTTAGTAGAAGACATTTGGCCAAGGTGCCACACAGTTGGAGTGAAACTAAGTCTGCAAAGCCAGCCACACCTGCACTGATAGCCATACCTTCTATCTATTGACCTATCTATCTGTCTGTTCGTGTATGTATGTATATATATATATATATATATATATATATATATATAGGGTGGGGGGCAGATAGATATATAAATAATAGGTATGTGTTCATGTGTGTATACAAAGAAATTCACCAATGACTTGAAAATAAAATTAAATTGCAGCACCACTAACATCCACTGTATGTTTAGAAGGAGAAAATTCTAAAATAACTTGACATTGAGGAGTGTAGCCATCTTGAAAATATTAAGTACTGGTTTGTTATAAAGACTATGTTTAAAAATAAAATATGCCCTGAAGAAGAACATTTTAAATGATGAAATAGTTTACATACCACCCAACAGATTAAGCAATAATCGAAATATATCTGAAAGTATTACTGAATAGCATCCTGCTTATAATTTAGAAGTTTCTGGTCCTGTATCTGAAGGAGTCCTTTCTCTACTAAGTAAACATTTCCCTCACAGACACAAGTAGAGTAATCAGAATTTTCACTTAAAACTACTGTTAACCACCAAATTAGCATATGATGCTGCTTTTTAGAACTTAGCTAATTTGAAAGATTACAATAATTATAATCATTACCATCATCATCATCATCATCGTTTAACGTCCGTTTTTCATACTGGCATGGGTTGGACGGTTCGACTGGGGTCTGGGAAGCCAGGAAGCTGCACCAGGCTCCAGTCTGATCTGGCAGTGTTTCTACAACTAGATACCCTTCCTAACACCAACCACTCCGAGAGTGTAGTAGGTGCTTTTTACGTGCCACCGAAACAGGGGCCAGAGAAGCTGGCATCGACCACAATCAGATGGTGCTTTTTACATGCCACCGGATGTGCTTTTAATGTAGCAGTTGACTATGGTTCTGCTACACCAGTCATTGGGTATGACTCCATGTATCACCTGGTTGACTATACGGGTGTCTAAGCTATAGCCGACACCGCCAGATATTTTGAGCATCTCTGCAGTGATTCCTGATGGGCTGGGGGGCTTTTCCTGTCTTCATACCCTTAATTGCTTTATCTACCAAGGTACTGTCAATTCGGATAGCTGATCCCTCTGTTGGATCGACATTCAGCAGACTCTCTTTCTCCCATTCACTCTCTTTATTGAGCAACCTTTCTCACTGATAACACATAAAAAGCATCCAGTACACTCCACAAAGCTGTTGGCATTAAGAAAGGCACCTGGCCATAGATCCCTTGTCAAATCAAACAATAGAGCCTGATGCAAGCTTCTGACTTGCCACCTCTCCTCAAACCATCCAACCCATCCCAGCATGGAAGATGGATGTTAAATGATGATGATGCTCATTCAAAGTCGATCAGTGAGGTTTTGAGTCCTAGGGTTGGTTATTTGGTTTCCATGGCATATAAGTGACCAAGATCACAGCCTTCTTTTCCACTCTAGGCACAAGGCCCGAAATTTTGGGGGAGAGAGCTAGTCGATTAGATCGACCCCAGTATGCAGCTGATACTTAATTTATCGACCCTGAAAGGATGAAAGGCAAAGTTGACCTTGGTGGAATTTGAACTCACAACATAAAGACAGATGAAATACTGCTAAGCATTTTGCTCAGTGTGCTAATGTTTCTGCCAGCTCACCATGATCACAGCATTGCTCTTCAAGAGGGCAACAGTCTGTTGCAGGGTTACTCATTTAAACTGAGTTAATTGGGCCCAAGTGAAATGAAGTGTTTTGGTCAAGAGCATAACACATTGCCTGATCTGGGAACTGAAACCATGATCTTGCAATCCCCAGTCCAACACCTTAACCATTCACCATTCATCTAAGAGAAAACACCATTAACAACAGCACATACACACACACTAACACACATCACATACACTAACATACATGCATGCACACACACACACACTTCAACAGTTATAAATAAAAATAAAAAACTAAAACTGGAAATGTTTTCAATTGGAATTAAGAAATTGATGAGAAGTTACATGAGCCAGAAAATAATACATCTTTTAAATTTAAAGTTTAAGAGTTTTATTGCCATTAAAACCCATAAAAGAAAAAAACACCCAAAAAACTCCTCAGAAATTGATGAAAAGGAAGAAAAAAGTGGAGTAGGTGGTTGACGGAATAGAAACAAGGAAATAACAAGAAAACCATTTGGCAAACTGTAGAAGTTTTAAGATGAGAAGTTAATGTTAAACTAAACAAACCACTAACTGTTGTCTAATGTTTTGTTTAAAGAAATAATTTAACTTTGAAATCACGTTTCAAAAAAAACTGAAGAAATGTTCTTTTAGAAAAATGTCCAGAAGAAAAAATATCATAAAACACCATCATCATCATCATCGTCATTTAATATCAGTTTTCCATGCTGGCATAGGTTGGATGGTTTGACAGGAGCTGGCAAGGGTGGAGGGCTGCACCAGGTCCCGATTGTCTGTTCTAGTATGGTTTCTACAGCTGGGTGCCCTTCCTAACATCAACCTCTTTACAAAGTGTACTAGGTGCTTTTTACATGGTGCTAGCACCACTCCTTTTTATGTGGTACCAGTAGTTGAGGTGCTTTCTACATGGCAACGGCATGTGTCCTTTCTACTTTTTATTTGGAACCAGCACATGAAAATGAAATGATTTTGAATTTATTAGTTGTCTTTCTTTATTATTATTATCTTTTCGTGGATATTTATTTTTAAGATTGGATTTGTTTGGCATTATATTTATTATCAGCCAGGATAGATTTATTTTGTCAGATTAACTAGCCGTTTACTATTTTATCCTGCCATATCTTGCTCAATGTAAAGGCACATGGCTCAGTGGTTAGAGTGTCGAGCTTACAATCATGAGGTTGTAAGTTCGAATCCCGGACCGGGCTGTGTGTTGTGTTCTTGAGCAAGACACTTTATTTCACGTTGCTCCAGTTCATTCATCTGTAGAAATGAGTTGCGACATCACTGGTGCCAAGTTGTATCGGCCCCTTAGCCTTTCCTTTGGATAACATCAGTGGTATGGGAGGAGAGGTTGGTATGCATGGGCGGCTGCCGGCCTTCCACAAAACAACCTTGCCTGGACTTGTGCCTTGGAGGGTAACTTTCTAGGTGTAATCCCACGGTCAATCAAGACCGAAGGGGGTCTTTTGTCTTGCTCAAATATTATGTTCAAACTGACCACCTGCCCTCCTCTCTCAAAATATAACAAATCACATAATGGAAGTCTTGAAGCCATGAGTAGATTTAAGGGTTTTATGTATGTATGTATGTCTATTTGGAAGGTTGGTTGTAATGGCCAATCAGAGAGTGATCCACCATGCAAGGCTTTTCTCCAGTTTCAAATGTCACACTGTTTTTGTTGTCTACCTTCCAATGACAGAGCTTCGTATCTTTGTTAGAAACCAACGACTTTCTTACAGGAAGATTTTAAATATGACCGGCTTCCGTGCCGGTGGCACATAAAAAGCACCATCCGATTGTGGTCGATGCCAGCTCCTCCAGTGGCACGTAAAAAGCAACCACTACACTCTCGGAGTGGTTGGCATTAGGAAGGGCATCCAGCTGTAGAAACACTGCCAGATCAGATTGGGGCCTGGTGCAGACTCCCAGTCGAACCATCTAACCCATGCCAGTATGGAAAACGGACATTAAATGATGATGATGATGATAACGATACTCACATTTATGTATACACAAACATATATACATTCATGATTACACACACACGAACAAGAGTTTAAATGCTTTTTTACTCAAATAATTTTAATATCGTGCAATTTTGACTCAACAGCCTTGTCTGTTGTTGGTTTCTAACAGATTAATTATTGGTTCAATGAGAATTTCTGATGGTGAAAGTGAGAGTATCTATGCAACTTGGGCAGAACAAATACTAAAAGTTTTTTTTTCATTTTTAATATATATATATACTCACACACACACACACACACACACATACATATATATACAGTGAGAGCAGAAATGAAGAAGAAAAAACAGAAGAGTGAAAATAAGAATAAAAATTATTGTTATTCTTTGTACTCACTTGTGCAAAATAACATTTAAGCGTTTTGCCTCCGAGTTCTGTTTCGTGTAAATGTATTCTGGCTGTGGCGGCAAGCAGTGAAGAACTAAACACAACACGGGCTCGTCGGAAACATTTCAAATAGTGAACATCCACAGAGTCATCAAATGCTTTGAAAAGATTCTCAAATTCTTCCTGGAATCAAATTGAAAACCGATTACAAAACTGACATTACGGAAAGTGAAAATGGAATACTCAAACATATGTACATATATATATATATATATATATATATATATCACAAAAAAACAAAAGACGAAGACAGGTGGTGTAGAAAACAAACAGATGTATTAGTATAACGCTCGGGAATTGAAAAAGTCTTTAATGTTTCAAGCCCACGCTCTTCCACTGAAAGGAACACAGAAAGAAACAAGGAGAGAAAAAAATGTGTGTAGTGGTTAGCGATCTATCATGGCGAATGACTGAAACAAGTAAAATGTAAATATATATGTATATATATTTATCATCATCATCATTGTTTAACGTCCGCTTTCCATGGGTTGAATGATTTGACTGAGGACTGGCAAGCTAGAAGGCTGCACCAGGCTCCAATCTGATCTGGCAAGGTTTCTACAGATAACTGAGTGTGGTTGATGCCAGCCCTCTGCTCTGACTGGCTCCTGTGCCTGTAGCATGTAAAAAGCACCATCCGAACATAACCGATGCTAGGTCCGCCTGACTGGCTCCCGTGCCGGTGGCATGTAAAAAGCACCCACTACACTCTCGGAGTGGTTGGCATTAGGAAGGGCATCCAGCTGTAGAAACCTTGCCAGATCAGATTGGAGCCTGGTGCAGCCTCCTGGCTTGCCAGTCCTCAGTCAAACCGTCCAACCTATTCCAACATGGAAAACGGATGTTAAACGATGATGATGATGATGAATGTAATAATCTCTTTTACAATAGGAACAAGGTCTGGAATTTTGGGGGAAGGGGACCAGTCAATTTCATTGACCCCAGGATTTGACTGGTACTTATTTTACCAACTTTGAAAAGATGAAAGGTAGATTTGAACCAAGAAGAAGATAAAGCTGGATGAAAGGTGGCTAAGCACTTTTTTTTCTAGCATGGTAATGGTTCTGCCTTCTAATCAATGTAATTATGATTTCTTATAGGCACAAATGTGGACATGTGCTTTAGAAGTTTCCTTTCTGATCACATGATCTCGGATTCAGGCCCATTGCACAGCACCTTAGGCAAGTATCTTCTACTAAAGCCCTGGATCAACCAAAACCTTGTGAATGAATTTGGTAGACATTCAAACATAAACAAAAGTGAAGTGGTTCCAACCAGGGATGGAAACCCTGTCTCTGAATTGTGCCCGGCATGATGGTGTTCCTCTTGATACCTTCCTCAAACACCGAACTGAAAGTTGGAGTCATCCAATATTTTTCTTTCAAACAGGCAGAGTATCTCAAGCACTTTGAGTGACTCCGTACAGGCTATCTCATTGACTTCCAAATGCCAGCATTTTAATCCAATATTTGAACATCAAGTACTGTTAATCCCTGCTTTATATATATTAATTGTTTACTTTATCTCATGCTGTCTACACACACACACACACACACACACGCACGCACTCACTCACCCATACTTCGATCAGTCAGCATACATATCAATGTTGTTTAACCCCGGGTCAGTAATGCATCAGCAAGCACTTGCTCAAAGGTGTTGTTGATGTTGTTGCTTAGCCCAGCTTAGTAACATTGACTGAACAGGCAGATGGCTTACAAAAGATGTTACAGCCATGACTATCCCACCTTTTGTTGGTTTTGAAACTGTGGGGTGCGATATGAGGGAGACTTGGCAGCTATTTCTAGCAGGTATACCACCATGTAGAGGTCACCTTATTTGGCTTGTATTCACTACTTATATACACATGTAGCCTTCCATTACAAAGAACAGGGAACACTGAAATTTATTCTCGACAATAAATCCATATACGGGGGGGGGGGGGTGCAAGGAAGGTATACAGTTATCAAAAAAAAAAACATGTACAATACCCATTTTTTATCAAAAAAACTTAAAAGTTACAATAAAAGTATTATTATTATTATCATCATCATTGTTTAACATCCGCTTTCCATGCTGGCATGGGTTGGACAATCTGACTGAGGACTGGCGAACCGGATGGCCGCACCAGACTCCAATCTGATTTGGCAGAGTTTCTACAGCTGGATGCCCTTCCTAATGCCATGTCTTATTATGATTAATGAAGCTGAAAATATCAAAAATGAGGTTAACTTTTAATTTTTTTTGATAAAAATAAAATTAGTATTGTATGGGTTTTCTTTTTGCATAACTGTACACCTATTTTTGTACCCCCCCCCCCCCAACCCCAGTGTACTCTTGGACCATGAGTCATTCTGTTGTTTCTGCTAAATCATCATCATCATCATCATCGTTTAACGTCCGCTTTCCATGCTAGCATGGGTTGGACGATTTGACTGAGGACTGGTGAAACCGGATGGCAACACCAGGCTCCAGTCTGATTTGGCAGAGTTTCTACAGCTGGATGCCCTTCCTAACGCCTAAATATTAATACAAATATACAGACTCATATTTTAGGTTTTATTTTTCCTATTAGCATCACCAAACCTATATCATCATCATCATCATCATCATCATTTAATGTCTGTCTTCCATGATGGCATAGATTGGACAGTTTGACAGGAGCTGGCTAGATAGAAGACTACACCAGGCTACTGTGTGTGTGTGTATGTGTGTATATCATCATCATCATTATCGTTTAATGTCTGCTTGGACGGTTTGACTGAAAACTGGTAAGCCAAGGGATCTGCACCAGATTCCAATCTATTCTGGCAGGGTTTCTACAGCTGGATTCCCTTCTTAACACCAACCACTCTAAGAGTGTAGTGGGCGCTTTTTATGTGCTACCAGCATGGGTGCCATTGACCTGACGCTGGCATTGGCCACAGCTACAGTCTCACTTGGCTTGACAGGTCAACACAAGCACAATATACTGCCAAGGGTCTTGATCACCTGTCACTGCCTCCATGAGACTCAACACTTGAATGGTGTTTTGTACATGCCACTAGCATGGGTGCCAGTCAGACAACGACACAGACACTGGCCATGACTACAATTTCGCTCAGGTCTTCACAAGCACAACATAACGTCCAGTATGTGAAGGTCGCTTTTAACGGGCCAGTTACACGACACTGGCATCAGCCACGATTACTATCTCACTTAGTGTGACAACATTGCCTACGATCTTCGAATATTGGGCCTCACAGAGGCAATCGCAAGGGCCAAGACCTTTGGAGAAATGCTGTGCTTGAGAAAACACACCAAGCCAAGTGAGATCGTAGTCATGGCTGATGCCAGTGTCATGTAACTGGCCTCGATCATTGGGCGATATGTTGTGCTTGTGAAGACCTGTCGAACCGAGAGAAATCGTCATCGTGGCTGATGCCAGTACCATCTGACTGGCATCTGTACCGGTGGCATGTAAAAAGCACCATTCGTGCATTATATATATATATATATATATATATATATATATATATATATATGATACACTGACACACACACTATCTTTCACTTGCTTGAGACCATGGCCATGCTGGAGCACCGCCTTCAAGAAATTTTAGTCAAATGAATCGACCCCAGTTCATATTTCTATTTTTAAGCCTGATACTTCTTCTATTGGTGTCTTTTGCCAAACTGCTAAGTTACAGGGACATAAACACACTAACACCGGTTGTAAAGCTGTGATTAGGGACAAACACAAACACAAAGACACACACACAATATATATAAGCCCATCGTGTGTGTATGTATATATATATATATATATATATATATATATATATATATACACATGATGGGTTTCTTTCAGTTTCCTTCTACCAAATCCACTCAGAAGGTTTTGGTTGGGCCAAGGCTATAAATAGAAGACACTTGCTCAAGTTGCCGTGCAGTGGGACTGAACCTGGAACCATGTGATTGGGAAGGAAACTTACCATACAGCTATACCAGTGAAATGGCTTTCTTAACCACCCAAACTTGCCTGCATCTTTATCATCTCTAGTTTTGTTATGAATGAAATACAGCGAACTTTAGCAATAGCTTTGAGATGGAGGTACTTGAAGCTTAGTGTATGAGAGAGAGAGGGAGGGAGAAAGAGAGAGAGAGGGGGGAGAAAGAGAGAGAGAGGGAGGGAGAAAGAGAGAGAGAGGGGGAGAAAGAGAGAGAGAGGGAGGGAGAAAGAGAGAGAGAGGGAGGGAGAAAGAGAGAGAGAGAGGAAGTGTGTGTGTGTGTGTGTGTGTGGATCATGTTTAATGTGTGAGAAGGATGCCCTCTGGGTCAGTCTGGCTATTTAACTTCAGTGGTGTGGTGGATATTTAGCTCATCTGCTTAATTGCTATGGAAACGGAAGATAATCATAGCATTATGGCATCATAATATAAGTGGAAAGTGAAGATTGAAGAAATGAAGTGATATATATATATATATACATACACACACACACACATACATATATACATGTTTGTATACATGTATATATATATATATATATATATATATATATATATATATATATATATATACATACTCATATACACATATACATACACACATACATGTATAGATACATAGATAAAGCTGTGCATGTGTGCGTGTGGGAGTGCACACAGACCAGAAGGAATAATAAATGCTTAACTTGTTTCCTGAAGCGCAAAGACAATCCTTGATGCTAAATGAAGCAATCAGATACATTCGGGTAACAGCCACATGTTTTGTACGTTTATCAGAACTTTAAGGAATATGGAAATTTAGTAAACACTGCCATATTCCAGCCAATAGCAATGCCTTCCTTTGTTTGTTTAACATCCATGAGTATGGCTTGTGAAGGAATTGGTTCTGAGGCAAGATTTTATGGTCATTTGCTCTTCCTGTTACAAACCTTACTTCTACAATTAAGTCAGGTTTCTGGTTTTGTGCCACAGGATTTAAAAAAAAAAAAACAGAGTGAGTGACCTGTTGTTTACATTCAACAAAGAGGCGTGAGTATGTAGAAACAAACTTGGTTCCCAGCCACATGGTTCTGGGTTCAGTCCCACTGCATGACACCTTTGCTAAGTATTTTCTACTACAGCCTTGGGTCAACCAAAGTCTTGTGAGTGAATTTCATAGCCAGAAACTGCAAGAAGCTCATCAAATATATAATAATAATGAAATTATTGTATACAGTGCTCAGGTGCACTACAACTTGTCAAAAGTGCGCATAAAGCATATGCAGTAATGTACAAATGCCTGGAAAGTGAACAGTGTATGAGTCAGGTACATGCTTGCGTGTGTATGGAGGGGGAGAAAATCAGGAGTGGTGTTGGCGAATCTCAGGAAGCATGGAAGTTTTTTGAAGGATGCAGTGCTCCGACAACTAACAACTGATGCCGGCAGTTTGTTCCATACTTCAGCAACTCTTAGCGTGAAAAAGTGTTTCCGAAAGTCATGGGAGCTGTGCTGTTTTCTGACTTTGTAAACATGTCCACAGGTGTTAGACAGGTGGAGTCTGAAAAGGTACTCAGAGTTGTTGTTAGTAAGATGGTTAATTATTTTATGGGTGTCTTCCAAGTCAGCCGCCAGATGTCAGAGTTTCAATGTATCCATGCCCAGGGAAGTAAGGCGTTCAGAATGTGGCAAATGCCTGATGGAGGGTATTCTCTTGGTTGCACGTTGCTGAACGGTTTCCAGACGAATGTGTGTGTGTGTGCATGCATCTCTTATGTTAAATCTATCTGTATCGCTCTTTTACTCCATCCCTTCTATACACACACACACACCCATTGCTTTTTGTATTGAGTATGTTTTCTACCATTTGCAAAACCAAACAGACAGACAGATAGCTTTAGTGGGCCTGAAATAACACCAGGATTTGAACTGAGAACATAGAGGGACTAAATTCAGTTACTATTAGGAAATTTGGTGCTTTACTATTTCTACAACATTATCACCTTCCTCCATCAATCAATCAAAATTCCAGAGTCGAGAATTGATAATTTTTTATTCTTTTCCTTTTACAAAGGAACAAAAACAAACATGATGTGTTCGTCTGAGAAACAATACATTGAGGCAACACAAAAAGAACGTTCACTCTCTCCTGCTGACGACATGAATAAGTCAATCACAAATGAATAGATGAGACACAAGCACCACCATCGACAAACGTTTTAGGTATCAGGGACAAACAAGAAGAGGAAATATAATAGAAACTAAGGTGACAGCTATGCTTTTTCTACCCCAACTTTTTTCTAGGCTCTTCACCCCTGGCCTCTGGGTTCACACACAAACATTATGTTCAAATGTTTCTGTCAGTTTACATAATGAACAATTCTCTCCCCCACTTCAACTCCTTACATACTCTGAGTTTTGCTATCAGTAAGGCTTTGTTCTCTTATAATGTAACTATTATCTCGAAAATACACCTTTGCAATACCAAAAACTATCTTATAAGAAATGGGAAGTGAGGGGGTGGGGGATTGTTTCTTTCTCTTTTTATAATTTTTTTAGTGCTGCATATTGGAAGATTTTGTTGTTGTTGTTGTGGTGGTGGTGGTGGTGTTCATGGTGATAATTGTGGTAGTGGTGATGGGGATGGTAAATGACAAGTGTCAAGAGAAAGAAAACTTAAGCAAAAATAAATGAATAAATAAATAAATAAATAAATGTGTTGAAAATAGATTTTTAAAGGAAAAAGAATGTTTTATTTTGAAAATAACAGAAATATTTGGAAGTGCCAGAAGGATCTTGTAAACTGTTAGAAAGTGTAACACACACACACATACACAGACACACACACACACGCACACAAGGAATAAATAAATATATGTAATTTGGAAACATGTCATTTGAAACATGATAATAAGGACAATAACCATAACCATAACGAAGATGATGGTGGGGGGGGGTATGGTGGTCATCATAATGATGATGGTGGGGGTGGTGGTAATGGTGGTAGTGGTGGTATTGGTGGTTATGATAATGATGATGGTGATGTTGGTAGTGGTTATGATGATGGTGGTGGTGGTGGTAATGGTGGTGGTGATGGTGTTGGTGGTGGTGATGGTGTTGATGGTTACGATGATGATGGTGGTGGTGGTGGTAATAGTGACTGTAGTAATGTTTGATGATGAGTATGGTGCTAATTGGAATGCTGATGGTAGTAGTGGTAGTGGTTTGAAGGAGGAAGCAGTGGTGGTGGCGGGTGGTGGTGGTAGTAATGACAAAGTTATTGACATG
Source organism: Octopus bimaculoides (assembly GCF_046866305.1). NCBI lineage: Eukaryota > Metazoa > Mollusca > Cephalopoda > Octopoda > Octopodidae > Octopus > Octopus bimaculoides. The sequence continues at coordinate 190,637,621 of NC_142929.1, read as the reverse complement.
ATGATTTATATTGATTACAGAGACTATCATGATGATGATGATGTGAAGGAAAAAGACATAAAAAAATAATGACACCACCACCATCACCATTCATTGTCATTATAGTTGTGGCCGTTGTTCTTACTTACTGGCACTCCACCGGTTACAGGAACGAATGTTCCAGTCGATTCAATAAACAGAACATTTTGCTCAGTAAATTAACATGGAAGTGGCTGAGTACTCCACAGTCACATGCACCCTTAATGAAATTCTCAGGGAGATTCGGCATGACACAGAATGTGGCAAGGCTGGTCCCCCTTTGAATTACTGGTACAACTCGTTTTTGCCAGCTGAGTGGGCTGGAGAAGTGTGGAATAAAGCACCTTGCTCAAGGACACAGTGCATCGCCAAGGTATTGAGGACCCTAACCACTAAACCATTGCACCTTGTCTTTATAGTCCTGTTTCAAAGGACTTGTTATGTGTGTGTGTGTTACATATATTTAACCTCTGTGTGTGTGTGTGTGTGTGTGTGTGTGTGTGTGTGTGTGTGTGTGTGGGTGTGTTACATATATTTATCCTGTGTGTGCACGCATGTGGTATGTTATATAGTTACCCCCCACATATGTCATCATCATTTAACATCTGCAGGTCAGCTACTGGAGTACGTCAAACACCAGTTTCTGGCTCACAAATGTGCTGTGTCTCCTCTTTCTGCTTTTCCCACTGCTACTACAATGGTCTCTGCTCTTGCAGCTAGGCTACCTTCAAGCCACATCTACTCCAGCATACCTGACTCCCTCATCTTTCTCTCTCTCTCTCACCATCCCTATTGTTTTCAGCCCTTCATGCCCCACACAAATCATTAACCCAAGTCCTTCATCTCTGGAACTTCATCTCTGGAACTCCCCCCCCCCCCCGCTCATCTTTACCGCAGGGTTATGGATGCTGTCCTGCTCTCATCTAAGAAATAAATACAGAGAAAAAAAAGGTGCCAGAACACAAAGGATTGAGTTGAAGTTACCTGGAGTTAGAGAGAACCCTTGGCCAACGTGGGTGGGACAGACAGGACAGGTAGAGCCCTGGAGACAGGGTGGGACAGAATTCAGGGTAAGGAACTGAAGTATAACCAATAAAAATAACTATAAACAGACAGAACCCCATGGTAGAGTGCTAGACAGAACCAGAGCAAGGGACCAGACAGAACCCTTTGGCCCAGGGTGGGACAGAGGGTAGGGTGGAGGATGGAGATGTAACAAATAAGGTCACTATAAATAGAGAGAAGGCCTTGGCAAAGCAGGAACGAGTGAAGCATAACCAATCAGAAGACAACAGCATCAGTATTGAGAACGAAATGAGAAAGCGAGAAAGGAAAGCAGGAAGGAATCAAAGCAGGAATTGTTGTCGGTCAGGGTTGACCTATTTGGAAAGCTTCCAATGTTATTTGCTGCCAGTTTTTTTTTGTGTGTGTTTTTCGAAGAGAAACAATGAAACGAGTAAACATCTTGTCAGACCAGTTAAGACAGAAAACTAATAAGGAATGATGTAATGCATTTTGGGTACACAAGCACCGGCTTCTTCTGAGTTCTTCTCTTCGTTTATTTAGCATTGTGCCTGAGGAGGTTAAGTGGGAAAGCACCAGCCCATAGCCTAAAGCAGGAGGGCATTCTTCAGGATAAAAAAAAAGAAAGAAAAAGGATGTCCATTTTCCATGCTGGCATGGGTTGGACAGTTTGACAGGAGCTGGCAAGGCTGGAGGGCTGCACCAGGACCCAGTTGTCTGTTTGGACATGGTTTCTATGGCTGGATGCCCTTCCCAATGCCAACCACTTTGTAGAGTGGACTGGGTGCTTTTTAAACCCAACCAGCACCAGCATGGGTGCCTCGTACATAGCACCAGCACCAGTGCATTTCACGTGGCACCAGTATATTGGTACAAAGCAATAAATCTATCCATCACATGGTTAATATAATACACACACACACATCAGACTTCTGTAACTGTTTTGGCAGGACTTTCATAGCTGTATGCCCTTGCCAGCACCAACCAACCTGCAGAGTGGACTTCGTGTTTTTTACGTGACACAAGCACAAGTGAATGAGGTCAGTTTTGGCAAGGTTTTTATATCTGGATGCCCTTCTGAACACCAGCCATTTTACAGTGTGGACTAGGTGCTTTTAAGTGGTACCTGCACTGACAGGGTCACCAAGTACCTTGCAAGACAAAAAATAAAAAATTCCCAGAAGGGAGGGGGAATTGCAAGAGGTGAACTTGTGTTGGATGACGAAAGGTTACAGTGAGACAGAAACAGGTGTCTTGCTGTAGAGGAAGTACAAGGTGTGAGAGAGAGAGAGAGAGAGAGTTGCCAGTCTGTGATCTGTTGCTGCATTGTGTCCGAGGCCAATTGCAGGAAAGATCTATCGTGTTCAGGATCTGATTCCTTCAGTTTCTGACTTGTGGAAGTTTTCAATTTCATTATCAGAAATGAAATTCAAATTTATTATTAACCACACACAAATAAACACCTTGCTACACTTCACACTGTCTCCCTATCACTATCACTAACCTCCTCCTCCTCCTCCTCCTCCCTGACCCACTCCTATTTCCTTCACTACCTTCCCCACCCAAACTGAAAGCCTCAACTCATGTGCCCCCATCCACTGTGTCCTCCTCTTCTATCCCCCTCTCTCATTGTCTGTCCCCCTCCTTTCACACTCTTACTCTTTCCAATCCTCCATCCCTATTCTCTCTCTTGTATTTACCTCCAGCCTTCAACGCATACCCTCATCCTCACTTTTCTCTCTCTCTCTCTCTCCAGCCAAGGGACCATGTATCTGCTTTTCAGCAAGATACCTGTTCTTTACATTATTTACATTTCACGGATATTTGTCCTCATCTTGTTTGTTGTTTACACAACGTTTCGGCTGATATGAACCCCAGCCTTCATCAGGTGTCTTGGGGAAATTTAAAACCTGGGTTCTCATTCCTAAGGTATTTTTCGATGTTATTATCTATATATATAAAAATGAGAATGTGTCTGTCTGTCTGTCTGTCTGTCTGTGTGAATCCCTAAAACTAGAGAACTACGCAACCAATTTCATTCAAATTTTACACATGCCTTACTTAGGGTTCCAGTTGTGTTTTAGTCAAAAAATTTTTTAACTTCTTGCAGAGTATTACGTGTCAAAAGTGAAACAAAAACACTGAAGTCAAATACTTTCACTTTAAAAATGAAACTATTCCACTAACTGAAACAATCACATTTCGATACTGTAATGACAGATACTTTCACAGAGAGAGAAAGAGAGAAAGAGAGAGAAAGAGAGAAAGAGAGAGAGAGAAAGAGAGAGAGAGAAAGAGAGAAAGAGAAAGAGAGAGAGAGATGTATATGTATACATATAGATGTATATGTACACGTATATGTATAGATATAGAGAGAGAGAAAGAGAGAGAAAGAGATGTATATGTATACATATAGATGTATATGTACACGTATATGTATAGATATATATATATATAGATCTATATGCATACATGTATATGTATACATATGTGTAGATGTATATATATATATATATATATATATATATATATATATGTACATGTAATATGTACATATATACATATATATATACATGCATACAGATATCTATACATATATACACCCATCACACACACATACACATGCACACAAACACACACATTAGTCATTTGTTTTCTTATCCAAAACTACGTCAAAAGTACTGAATGGATCTTTATGAAATTTGGAAATTATATTCTTTGCATAACGGCCATAACTCCCATGAAAATTCATATATTTTTGATGTTGATGAAATTTTAACCCCAACATAACAGATGAGCATTATTTGTAATTCAACGGTACAACAGTGTAAGACTACCCTTTCAGATATACTTACATTGTGATTTCTGCAATGTGGTGCATAAATTGTCAAGTAAATGAGACACATCTTTGCCTCCACTGATTCACTTGCAAAGTGTTGAGTAAAATTATTTCGTTGCAGACCTCCGGCCATTTTGTTTTGTTTTTAATTCTGTAGATGACCTCAAACACAAAGTCTTTCCCAACTTTAAACAAAACTACCAAAATCACAATTGGCTATGTGAAAGAGCAATATTAGCTCCAAAAAACGTAGCTGTTACAAAAATTAATCAACACCTGATGCATTCTCTTCCCGGCAATCTTCAAACTTACAAGTCTGTTGATACAGTTCCAGATACAAATGAAGTGGTGAACTATCCTCCTGAATTTCTCAATTCGTTGGAGCCTCCAGGACTACCTCCCCACATATTATCACTTAAAGTTGGAACGTCTGTTATGCTGCTCCGCAATCTGGAACCACCAAGACTTTGCAATGGAACACGACTCGTGATAAAGAAAATGATGTCACATGTTATCGAGGCTACCATTCTTTCTGGGTGTGCAAAAGGGGATGACGTCTTTATTCCAAGAATTCCTCTTACTCCATCAGGAGCAGACATTCCTTTTACATTCAGAAGACTAGAATTCCCCCTTCGTGTGACTTTTGCCATGTCCATAAACAAATCTCAGGGTCAAACACTGTCTGTAGCTGGTCTTCTCTTGGAAGAGCCCTGCTTCTCACATGGACAACTGTATGTTGGCTGCTCAAGAGTGGGCAGCAAAAAAACCTATTTGTATATGCTCCACAAGGGAAAACAAGGAACATTGTTTACAACGAGGTGTTATAATCACAACAGCAAGAAAGTATGTACATGATCACCTTTTATGAAACTTCATTGACTTTCATATATTTATATTGATATACATATATATACGTGTGTTTGGGTGTGTGTGTATATACATCTCTATATATAAAGATGATGCGTAGTCTAGATGGTGTTTTTAGATTTCATTATTCTCTTTAACCCGGGCAACGCCGGGTATTTCTGCTAGTTATTATTATTATTATCATTATTATTAGTGTTCAGGTCATTGCTTGGAATCGAACTCAGAATCTTGGGGTTAGTAGCTCGTGCTCTTAACCACTATGCCATATGCCCGTGGACATATGACATAGTGGTTAAGAGCACAGGCTACTAACCCCAAGATTCCGAGTTCGATTCCAGGCAGTGACTTGAACACTAAAAATACTAACATTGAAAAATACCTTAGGAATGAGAGATTTCCCCAAGACACCTGATGAAGGCTGGAGGGTATATCAGCCGAAACGTTGTGTTAACAACAAACAAGATGAGAACAAATGTCCATCAAATGTAAATAATGTACAGAATTCCTCATCTTTTAAATATAGAACTATACCTGTTCTTGTTCCTCTATCATAGTTTAACCTCTTCTCACCAGGCAAAAAAGCCAGGAACCACATCAAGCTCCATTCTCTATTTTGGCATGGTTTCTACATTTGGATGCCTTTCCTGCTGCCAACCACTTTACAAAGTGTATTGGCTGCTTTTTATGTGGCACCATCACCAGTGCTTAAGTAGCCAGTACATTCAGTAATGTGACTGACATTAGGAAGGGCATCCAGCTGTAGAAACCATGCCAAAGCAGGTATTGGTCTTCTGTGTAGTTCTCTGGCTTGTCAGTTCTTGTCAAACTGTCCAACCCATGCCAGCCTGGAAAACAGACACTAAACAATGATCATAATGATGAGGATTAGTTTTGGCAAAAACTAAAATAAGGACTTGTAGCTAATGAGCAGTTCATTAATTATATAGTGCAACAACTAAATGATAATCACATGTCCTGTCTTCAAATTGGTTCAGCGCCAGATGATGTCTGTGTTTTCAATGCACTGTTAGTAGTTCCCTAAACTGGGGCATATCACGAGAGATTATTCAACTCTAAATCATTAGATTTTAACCAGATAATCCATATAATTAATTTTAGTCAATCAAACAGACATTGGTTTGATGCCATGTTTGTTCAGAGAATAATTGAAGTTAATCAAAGTGATTAGACAAGTCTAATAATCTGTATTGATTTGATTCTGTTGTGGTGGGCACTTTGTCATTCAGTGGATGATGACTTTGTGGTGTTTTGTGGATAGAGTTGGGTTAAATGAGGAACAAGAAAGAAAATTTTCTCATAAATCCAAAACATAAATTACAATTACAGCAACTAGAATGAAATGCTCTATTTTGACAGCAAAACCTAACAAAGGTATGGTATATATATATATATATATATATATATATATATATATATATATATATATATATATATAGATAGATAGATAGATAAAACAAACTAATTAATGCCACAAGGTGAGAAGTTGAGGATCTCACATTTCAGGTCAGATAGGCAAAATTTCAACCCCACCCCACTTCCAGGGAGTAATCAAGCAAATTAGACACTTGAGCAATGACCACAATCCTGGGTAAAATTTGCTATTTACGTGCCACTAGCAGAGGAGCTAGTCACGCAGGCCTGGCATCTACCACATTCAGATGGTGCTTTTTACATGCCACTGGCACAAGAGCCAGTCAGGGGGTATTGGCATTGGCCACGATTGGTTGGTTTTTTTCGTGCCACCAGCACAGGAGCCGGCCAGGGGGCACTGGCATCGATCACATTTGGATGGTGCTTTTTATGTGCCACTGGCACAAGAGCCAGTCACCGGCACGGGAGCCAATCAGGGGGCACTAGTCACAGCTATGATATCGGTTTTACTTGACTGAACAGGTCTTCTCAAGCATATCATATCACCCGTCTCATTATATTATGTATATAAAACCCTACCCTTTTAAGACTATCAAATAACTTCCAGTTACCTCTACATAAGCCATCTTATAGCATGGGAGTAGCAAACTGAGTTTTTGGACAGCTGACAAGTTGTTCGCGGCAGACATGTTGGACTTTGGTGTACTGTGGGGTCATACTGTTCACTGCTTCATGCTCAGGGTGTGTTTTGTTATGCAATCTGCCCCCAGAGCTATGAGCTGATGATGGAAGGTAAACCATTAGCTGAAGTATATTGAACATGATTGGGAATTAACGAGTTCAATTAGATACTGCATTAAATTAATGAACCTTTCAACTGATGGAGTTAGGCAAATAATGATGATATTCATGGTAAAATAGCTGGCGGTGATGGTCGCGGTAGTAATGCTGATAAGGGGGGGGGGCAGTGATGATGATAATGATGATGGGGGTGGTGATGATAATGGTGGTGGTGGTGGTGGTGGTGGTGATGACAGCAATGATGAAAATGATACTGACAATGAATACTGCTCGTACTGACAATGATTAGGATGATGATGATGATGATGATGATGAAGAGGAGGAGGTGGAGGACAGTGGTGGTAGTCGTAATGACGATATACGACGAGGACAACAACAACCATAAAATATGGAGTCATGACTTGGAACATATAATGGCAATCAGCATGATTAGCAGAAGATGTCAACAAATGAATTGCTGGGACATTTCAAATAAAAAAAAAAAAAAAAACTTAATGGTCTGAGGAGACAGGATTTTTATATTTTCACATATTTCTTATTCCATTTTCATCATCATCACCATTTTAATGTCCACTTTTTCCATGCTCATATGGGTCATACTGAGTTTATTGAGGCAGATTTTCAAAGGCTGGATGCTTTTCCTGTCACCAACTCTCACCCGTTTCCAAGAATGGTAATATTTCCTCATGGCCAGACATGTTTTTGCAGAAGATTGGAAATAAACGGCACTGCATCTATGACAGTGACACTCGTTTACAACTGTTATGACTGAGACCTTTGGAGATATGCTGTGCTTGAGGAGACTCGACAAACCAAGTAAGACCATAGCCCGTGGCCTATGCCAGTGGGTGTAACCAGCCCATTTATGAATACCCCTCATTCATTAGACAATAAAGTTTGCTTCCAAAGACCTATTGAGGCAAGTGAAATCAAAATCAAAATCGCTGATGTGGCCGATGACAGTACCGCCTGATTGGCACTCATACCAATGGAAAGTTAAAAGCATCATCCAAACGTGATCGTTGCCAGGGCCATGGATTGGCTCCTGTATCGGTGACATGTGAAAAACACCATTTGAGCATGATCATTGCCAGTGTCGCCTTACCGGCACGTAAAAAACAACATTCGAGCATGGTTGTTGCCAGTGCTGCCAGACTGGCTCCCATGCAGGCTGCACGTAAAAAAACACTTTTTGAGTGTGGTAGTTGCCAGAACCACCTGACTGGCCCTTGTGCTGGTGGTACGTAAAAAGCACCCACTATGGGCCAACTAAAACCTTGTGAGTGGATTTACTCACAAGGTTTTGGTTGGCCCATAGTTATAGAAGAAACCCAAAGTGTGCTGCAGTGTGACTGAACTCAGTACCATGTGGTTGTGAAGTAAACGTCTTAACTACACGGTCATGCCTGTGCTGTTCCTTCTTTTGTATCTCTGCTCTTCCCCCATTGACCTAGAAATTGCACATGTTTTACACAGAGGACTGGAGGGTTTTTGAAACAACAATTAGCTCGGTCTTCCTTCTTCTCTGTTTTGATAGCCAGACGCTAACATCTCAACAATTAGAAATGAAAAGCAACTAAACACCCTAATTTTGACAGGAAAACCCAAAATAAGTGTATGGAATATAAGGAAATGCTAGTATTGATGTCACAACATGAAAGCCAATCACAATGCCTGAGGGTGTCATGTGTCAGGTCAGATGTGCAAAATTTCAACCTTGCCCTCATTTTCAGAGAGTAATCTAGAAAATCAAACACCTAAACATCAACCACAATGAAGGGTTAAGTTACTGGGTGTTATTTGCAGAGAGGCACAAGCATTTGATACTGTAAACTAATATTACAAAGGCTAAACTTCCATAAATGAGACGCACCAGCTGGTTTTATATTTTGATATATGACGTTATAATATAAAGAGAAAAAAAAAAAAAATATATATATATATATACACACACACACACACACATATATATATACATATACATATGTATATATATAGTCAATTCAAATAAACAAATAATAAAATTGACAGACAACAAGAGGACATGCACAAAGAATGTATTAAGTTTGCCTTTATACACACACACACACTTACACACACATATAGGGAAAGGAACGCAAGAAATTCACACACAAGATGTAGACAAGCTTTTTCTTTGTCAGCTATTGTCTGAAAATCTAACAATTTCATACCTTTAACAATAATCATCATCATCATCGTTTAACGTCCGTTTTCCATGCTGGCATGGGTTGGACGGTTTGACTGGGGTCTGGGAAGCCAGGAGGCTGCACCAGGCTCCAGTCTGATCTGGCAGTGTTTCTACACCTGAATGCCCTTCCTAACACCAAACACTCCAAGAGTGTAGTGGGTCCTTTTTACGTGCCACCGGCACAGGGGCCAGAAGGGGCTGGCATCAGCCACGTTCAAATGGTGCTTTTTATGTGACACCAGCATGGGAATCACAACTACAATTTCCATTTTTGATTGTGATTTGATTTGATTTGATTTTGATGTTGATGTTAATTTTGATGGCATCAACAGCAAAAAGCTGTTAGGAATAAATGAGTGAACATAAAGAATGGTGACGAAAACAAAGAAGGCACAAGGAGTTTGTGTGAATATACATGCAAAATAAAGGCCATAAAACTCTGAGACAGCATTAAGACAAGACAAGTGTGAGAGAGGCATCACAACACCACATGTAGGACACCGAGGAAAAGAAAGGGAGTTAGAAGTCCTAGCAGTGGGCAGTTGGTGAACTGACTGCCCAAAAGGGAAGAGGAAGAGTCGGGCTCCTTCTATGCCTTTCATGACTTTCAGTTAGGGCTGCTGTGTTTTGCGCATGCATCATGGCTGCTTGCTTCATCCTTTCTGGGCCGTTTATGTTTAGCCCTGAGATAATCCAAGCAGGCATGACAGGTATGCTGCAGAAATTTACTTCCCAACCACATGGTTCCTGGATCATTTCCTCTGTGTGGTACCTTGAGCAAGTGTCTTCAATCATATCCTGTGGGGCCGACCAAAGCCTTCTGAGTAAACTTGGTAGATGGAAACTGAAAAGAAGCCCATTATATGTGTGTGTGTGTGTGTGTGTGTGTGTGTGTGTGTGTGAGTGCCTTTGTACCTGAGTGAGGCCTCTACTGCTGCTTGACAACCGGTGTTGGAGTATTTATGTCCCCAATAGTAGCTGCTGCTGCTACAGCTCCTGTGAAAATTTTCACACGAGTGTATGTATGTGCCTGTGTGTCTCAATGTGTATGTATGTGCCTTACTTTCTACTTTGTTTCAGTCGTTAGACTGTGACCATGCTGGGGCACATCTTTGAAAAAGCCTTAGTCAAATGAAATTGACCCCCTCACCCCAATCCCAACCTGGTACCTATTTTGCTTTCAAGCCTGTTACTTTATTCTATCAGCTTCCTTTGTTGAACCACATTAACAGGCTTGAAAACAAAATAGGTACCAGGTGGGGGGGGGGGGGTCAATTCATTTGACTAAGGCTTTTTCAAGGATGTGCCCCAGCTTGGTCGCAGTCTAATGACTGAAACACAGCAAAAACTAAGACACACACAGACACACATGAAAATTTTCACAGGAACTGTAGCAGCGGCAGCAGCAGCAGCACATTTTTGGACAGAGGTTAAGTTCTAACCAAATCAACAAAGCAAATCCTTCAAAACTGAATACGGAATGGTAGAATGAGTGAAATGATTCGTCTTAATTTAGATGGATATTTATAAAATTGTAATTACAGGAAATTTGTTAATTTCCTCAGGTAATGATTATTTGTGGTCGTTAGTGTAGGTTTTAATTTCAAATATTGCATGTACCTGTTGAGATGGCTGGTTTCCATGTCAATAATCGCAGCTTTTATTGCAAATGACCCAAAGTAGGCGATTAAGGACCACCGAGACTGAGACACTGAAAGATCATCAGTAAAGATACTGTTATCAGCATCAATCTCCTTTAAATCACCACCACCACCACCATCATCATCACCATCACCATCACCATCACCACTATCATCACCACTATCATCACCACTATCATCACCACTATCATCACCACTATCATCATCACCACCACTATCATCATCATCATCATCACCATCACCACTATCATCATCATCATCATCATCATCATCATCATCATCACCACTATCATCATCATCACCACCACCACCACCATCACCATCATCATCAAAGTCTTGGTCAAACAAGCAATTTTATTAATAGAAGATTCAGGCTTAAGAAGGACATTAATGTGTATGGTGAAAATGTCAATGTCATTTAATGACGTCAAAACATAAATACAGCTTTAAGTAAGTGTACGAAGAAAGGAGGGGTGGGACTAATATGTACATTTGGTGCAGTGAATAAACCGTCGTCTAAATTATGCAAAAATGAAAATAACACTGACGTCGAATTTTAAGATATATTTACCAAAATTACATAAAAACATCCTGAAATACTAAAGAGTAAATTTATTCAATAAAATCGCCATTGGCCTCAACGACGGCCTCCAGGCAACTTTGGAATCTCCTTGTTTAAGTTGGTGAATGCTGCCATAATCCTTGCCTTCAGTTCATCTTTGGTGTTACAAGGTGTTTTGTTGGTCCCTCATTCAACTGTGCCCCATGCATAATGACAAAGGGGGTTGCAGTCTGGGGAGTTATGTGGCCAGATGTTAGGGGTGACATGGTCACAGACATTGTCTGACAGCCATGACTGGGTTCTCCTGCTTCTGTGGCCTGGTGCAGAGTCCTGTTGCCAGACATAGGGTCTTCCAGCAGCCATCCTTTTGATCCAAGGCAGCACTACCTCCAGGCACTTGATGTAGGCCTCCATTCTGAGGCCATGTTGGAAGATGAATGGAGGCATAACGTCGCCATCACCAGTGATCACTCCAAACACCATGATGTTGACTGGATGTCTGATTTTATCAGTCTCAGTACATGTCCTCAGATTGCACTGTCCTCAGATTGCACTGTCCTCAGATTGCACTGTCCTCAGATTGCACTGTCCTCAGATTGCACTGTCCTCAGATTGCACTGTCCTCAGGTTGCACTGTCCTCAGGTTGCACTGTCCTCAGATTGCACTGTCCTCAGATTGACAGCCAAACACTTTGAAATGTTCATGTTGGAGCTTCTGACATGAATTCCAAGCAGTACAGTATGTTGTTTCCAAATATCTGGCAGAGTGAATTGCATCATGGTGCTGTTTTTCTCACAGACAGTGACCAACTGACCCTACTATACTGTGTAGTTGACAAGAGCAAAAACAAACAATACATATGCACGAAATTAAAAATATAAAATGGCGACAATTTACCCATCACATCCTGTATATATCTACACACACACATGTATATATATGTATATATGTGTAAAAACAAAAAGTTGGCACTACGTTGGTTATGGCAACGAGTGTTCCAGTTGATCCGATCACTGGAACAGCCTGCTTGTGAAATTAACGTGCAAATGGCTGAGCACTCCACAGGCACATATACCCTTAACATAGGTCTCAAGGAGAGTCAGCGACACACTGAATGTGACAAGGCTGGTCGATTTGAATTACAGGTACAAATCAGTTTTGCCAGCTGAGTGGACTGGAGCAACGTGAAATAAAGTGTCTTGCTCAAGGAGACAATGCGTTGCCAGGAATTGAACTCAGGACCTTATGATCGTGAGCCAAATACTCTAATCACTGTGATAGACTGGTTTTAACCAGGGGAGGACATATCTCACTTCACTTTACATCATGAAAACAGAGCAAAGCCAGCTGTAGCACTTAGAATTGCTGCAGAACATATAAGAGCTTAAAAACTCCTTCATATTTAAAGGGATGAATGGCTAAGTCCACCTTAGCAGGATTTCAAAAGTTCAATTCTTCATAAAACACACGCACACATGCCAAGTGCTTTTGAGGTCAATCCCACCACATGGCACTTTGGGGCAAGTGTCTTCTTCTACAGCCCTAGGCCAGCCTATGCCTTATGAGTGGATTTGGGTCAGAGAAAACTGTGTGGAAGCCATTATGTACATATGTGTGCGGTTGCATGTGTGTGCGTGTGTGCCTGAGTTTGTCCTCCGCTGTTGGGGGACTGTTTGTTTACGTCCCTGTAACTTACTGGTTCAGCCAAAGAGTCTGGTAGGATAAGTACCACGAGACTTAAAAAAAAAAAAAGAAAATTATAAGTCCTGAGATCAAGTTGTTGGATAAAACCCTTCAAGGTGCTGCCCCAGCATGGCCACAGTCCAGTGAATGGAATGAGTTAAAGACTAGAAAAGATGAAACAAAACATGATTGGTGTCATTTGTAATGGAGACATTCAGTGTAGGATATTGAAATAAAAGGCATTGTTGATAATGAAATAAGATAACGAGGGTAGATGTAAGAAAGACATTCTGGAAGTTACTAACGAGGAGACAAGAAACAGAAAGAAAAAAAAAGAAAGAGGAAGGCTATGAAAAGAGAAAGAAAGAGGAGGGGGAGCAATTAGTGATACTGAAATAAAAGAGAGAGAGAGAGTGTGTGTGTGTGTGTGTGTGTGTGTGTGTGTGTGTGTGTGTGTGTGTGTGTGTGTGTGTGTGTGTGTGTGTGTATCTATTTTTAATGACAGTCTTGTTTTAAATTCTGTACTCATTGTGTGTGTATATGAGTCTTCATATATAACCCAATGTATATAAATTGCAGTGACGTAATGTGCACGTAGAAGCTGAGATAGCGATGGAGTTCATTTTAATCACCTCCCATCCTATAGAGGGATGAGAATCTATTAAGGAGGCCACAGTTGCACTTTTGATAGCAGATATATCTACCTACACACACACACACACACACACTGTTAAGTGGTTTAGTGATAGGAAAGGCATCTTGCCAAAGGAACCAAGACCAAAAGGAAACTTATGACTGAGATGCGACCATGCACACACATATATGTGTATCTATATATATATATGTGTGTGTGTGTGTGTGTTTATATATATTCTTTTATTCTTTAATTTGTTTTAGTCATTTGACTGCGGCCATGCTGGAGCACCACCTTTAGTCAACCAAATCGATCCCAGGACTTATTCTTTGTAAGCCTAGTACTCATTCAATGAGTTAACTTTTGCTGAACTGCTAAGTTACAGGGACATAAACAAACCAGCATCGGTTGTCAAGCGATGGCAGAAGGACAAACACAGACACACAAAGATATATATATACATATATATATATATATATATATATATATATATATATACATATATATATATATACACATATATACATATATACAACAGGCTTGTTTCAGTTTCCGTCTACCAAATCCACTCACAAGGCTTTGGTCAGCCCAAGGCCATAGTAGAAGGCACTTGCCCAAGGTACCATGCAGTGGGACTGAACCTGGAACCATGTGGTTGGTAAGCAAGCTACTTACCACACAACCATTGCTGCACCTATATATATATATATATATATATATATATATATATATATATATATATATACATATATATATACATACATATATATATGTATATATATGCATGCACACACACATATCTATCTATCTATCTATCTATATAGTTATGAATTGACGTAATGCCAAAGGTCTTGGCCGTTGCCTCCGTGAGGCCCAAGGAGGTAGAGTTTTGGGTGATTATTCATTTCCACTGAAGCACCTGTCCCCCCCAATCCACCCTTCACAAACTAGTACCAGTAATACACTGGTACTAGTTGATTGGATCGGAAACTTTTGTGTAGATGTAAGCAATCAATATAGTGATTATTGAACACTGGTGAATGGATCTTTGCTTAAGAAAACGATTTCCATTAATGTCAATTAAAGACAAAGGCATCAAAACAATGGAATGGAAATGCTGCCACACCTGTATAAAAGCACAAAGGCCTGATTAAAAGATTGTTGCTGTTGTAATCATGTATGGTATAATGTAATTTAGTATTAGCTAAAGAATAAATATGAAGTACATAGGGCCAGGTGTGGCTGAGTGGTAGAAACTTTGTTTCCCAACCACATGGTTCCAGGTTCAATCCCACGGCACGGCACTTTGGGCAAATGTCGTCTTCTATAGACTCGGACTGACCGAAGCTTTGTGAGGGGGTTTGGTTTATGGAAACTTTCATCCTTTTGGTGGTCGATGAAATAAGTACCAGTGGTGCACTGGGGTCAATGTAATGGCAGGGAGTGAGAATGTGTGTGTGAGAGAGAGAGAGAGAGAGAGAGAGAGAGAGTGTAAAAGTGTGTGTGTATTTGTTAGAAGATAGAGTGTAGTTGTATTCTTTTGTTTTTTTGTTTTGTTCTTTAACTTGTTTCAATCACTTGACTGCGGCCATGCTGCAGCACTGTCTTTAGTTGAATAAATCGACCCCATGGCTTATTCTTTGTAAGCCTAGTATTTATCCTAACGCTCTCTTTTGCCGAACCGCTAATTTACGGGGACATAAACACACCAACATTAGTTGTCAAGTGATGGTGGGGGGACAAATACAGACACACAAACATATACACAAATACACACACACACACACACACACACATACATATATACATATATACGGCGGGCTTCTTTCAGTTTCCGTCTACCAAATCCACTCACAAGGCTTTGGTCAGTCCAAAGCTATAGTAGAAGACACTTGCCCAAGGTGCCATGCAGTGGGAATGAACCCGGAACCATGTGGTTGGGAAGCAAGCTACTTACCACATGGCCACGCCTGTGCCCCTCTCTCTCTCTCTCTCTCTCTCTCTATATATATATATATATATATATGAAATTGAGAAAACAATTAAAGGAACAAGAATAGAAATGGTATGGAACCAAAGAAAGAATTTAAAAGTCAAGTGAAAGAGGAAGTACTGAATGACTGGGGTGGGTGGGTGGAGGAAGAGAAACGGGGTGGTGGTGAAGAACTGAGATGGTGGTGGTGCGAGCAATTAGAGAGGGGGTGGTATTTGAGTTCAATGAAATAAAATCTTAATGATAAGACAGGACTCTCCTGACATCTGCATTAATTAAGGGAGCCAATTAGGAGGCCTGCATGTGGCAGTCTGCTAGAAATAGCAGAGAAATTGCCATCTGCTTAAAAGACCAGCCTTGAAAATAAAACAAGGAAATAATCAGTGTTATTGTCCTCAATACATTATATCTGAAAGAGAGAAAGGAGAGATAGTCATGGCTAGAATGCCTTAGGCCTAACTGATCAGGGGCTGACTTGGGATATTACAACAATTTAAAGGTGTGTGTGTGTGTGTGTGTGTGTGTTTGTCGTTTCCTTGTTTCAGTCATTAGAATCTGGCAATGGTGCGACACCACCTTAAAGAATTTTAGTTGAACAAATTGACCTCATTACTTTTTTTTTTATTTAAGGCTGGTACTTATTCTATTAGTCTCTTTTGATGAACCACTAAGTTATGAGGTCATAAAAACGCCAACACCAGTTGTCAAGCAGTGGTGGAGGCCATACAATGATACACAAGTACGCACAAATATGATGGGCTTCTTTCAGTTTCTCTCTACCAAATCTACTCCCAAGATGCCATGCAATGGGACTGAACTGAAAACCCTGTGGTTGGGAAGCAAACTTCTTACCACAGCTACACCTATATATGGACCAGGCCATGAAAATTACAGAGAGAGTTATAGCTCAATTGATTAGGAATGGAATTAAAACTAGATGAGATGAAGTTTGGTTTTGTTTCTGGGAGGAGAACCACAGATGCCATCTTCCTAATGAGACAAGAAAAGTATTTGGCCAAAAGTAAACCATTGTCCTTAGCTTTTGTTGACCCGGAGAAAGCTTTTGACTGGGTTTCCTGCTCTCTTATCTGGTGGTCTCTAAGGAAGCTGGGAGTAGAGCAGTGGCTTTTTAGAATCCATACAAGCCATGTACAGTGATGCTGTCAGTAAGGTGAGAGTCGACCTTGAATACAATGATGACACGAATGTATAAGTTGAGGGTTCACCAAGGATCAGTTCTCAGTCCACTCTTATTCATCATAGTCCTCCAGGCCATAACAGAGGAATTCAAGACTGGATGCCCATGGGTGCAGCTATATGCTGACAACCTTGTTCTTATTGCAGAATCTGAAGCAGAATTGGATAATAAGTTCCAGGTATTGAAGCAAAACCTGGAATCAAAAAGCCTTAAAGTTAACCTAGCAAAGACTAAAGTTGTTGCTAGCAAGAAAGCAGACAGGGTTCTCTTTCTGTCAGGTAAATGGCCCTGCTCAGGATGTTGGAAAGAAGTGGAAAGTAATTCCATTCTCTGCACCCAGTGTAAGCTATGGACAGGACACAGAGGAGATGCAGTGAAATCACAGATAGATTAACAGATAAGATCGCTTTCATGTGTAGCAGATGTGCAGGAACAATAAGCGCTAAGAGCACACAGAACGTAGGCTCTCTCAAATGTGCAGGGGGCTCTCTTGAGGTAGTAAGTAGTTTCTGCTACTTAGGTGACCAAATTAGTAATGGTGGTGGATGCTCTGATAGTATTTTTTCTAGAATAAGAATAGGATGGAGGAAGTTCAGAGAACAGCTACCTCTGTTGGCAGCCAAAGAACTTCTCAGAGTGAAAGGTAGATTGTATGATGCTTGTGTGAGAATGGCTATATTCCATGGTAGTGAGACATGGGCTCTGAATGCAAAGGACATGCGTTGACTGCAAAGGAATGAAGGTAGTGTGCTCTGTTGGATGTGAAGCGTCAATGTGCATGAATGGCGAAGTGCAACTGTGTTGAGAGAAAAGTCAGGCATAAGAGGAATTAAATAAGGTATGCAGGGGAGGAGAATGTGTTGGTTTGGACATGTGATGCTTATGAGTGAAGACAGCTGCATAAAGAAGGGCCTGTCACTGAAAATAGATGGTACCTTTGGAAGAGGGAGACCCAGGAAGAAGTGGGATGAAGTGGTGAGGATTGATCTCAGAGTGTTAGGGATCACAGAGGAAATGACAATGGACTGAAATGTATGGTGATATGAGGTTCCAGAGAAGATCCACCCAAGTCAGCAAAACTGAGTGCTAGAAGTGCTGTGTCCCATCTACATGTAACAAGAAAATTTTCACAGAGCCAACCCCAAGAAAACAAATTTAGCAGTTCAGCAAAGAGACTGACAGAATAAGTGTTAGGCTTAAAAAAACTAAGTCTTGAGGTTGAATTGTTTGACAAGGCGGTGCTCCAGTATTGCCACAGTCAACTGACTGAAACAAATAAAAGAATAAAAGAAATATATATATATGAATGATGGACTTCTTTCAGTTTTCTCTTACCTAATCCACTCACAAGGCTTCGGTTGGTTTGGGGTTATTGGAAAAGACACAAGCCCAGGGTGCCATGCAGAGGGACTGAACCGAGAACCCACATGGTTGGAAAGCATGCTTCATAACTACACAGCCACACCCATGCATTGCTGAGTAAAGAAAGACATTCACATTATCCAGTGTGTTGCTCCTTCTTTAAGACAGTACAATGTGACTCAAGCGTAATTTGGCTGCTATTTCTAGTACTCTGAGTAAACACCATAAAGACCCTCCCTGCCTCGTGGTTTGATAAACACTCAAAGCTGATCTATATGCCAATGGTTAGAACCAATCTAATCAATATGTGTAGGTGTAAATATGCAGATATAAATGTTTACGTTGTGTATGTGTGTATGTGTGTGCGTGTGCGCACACACACACACACAAGTGCTGACATTTTCACCTTGTTCTTAGAATCTTGATAGCTTCTTCTGAAGTGTTTCATAGAGATTTTCAGTGAAACCAACAACTGTTACTAATTATACCAAACTCACTGCAAGTATACAGAACTACACACCACACCACACCACACCACACACACCACACACATAAACACAGCTGTATATACACTGTATACATACATATTACCAATAAATGCTACACACACACACATACCTATGTGTGTGTGTGTGTGTATATACATAAGTTACTGGTATTTAGTTGATTATTATAAGGTGAAAGCCACTTCAAGAATCTGACAGTAGGAAGGTGCATCCATATGAAACCTAAGGTGTCAGCATTTATCATGAGATTGAAGGAAGGAAATGAAATGAAAGTCATTGAGTAGCTCTGAAGAAGAGGTTTATGGTTTTACGTATTACAGTCATTTGAATGTGGCCATGTTGGAGCACCGCCTTTAGTCAAACAAATCGATCCCAGGACTTATTCTCTGTAAGTCTAGTACTTATTCAATCAGTCTCTTTTGCCAAACTGCTAGACTAGGGAGACAGGTGTCAAGTGATGGTAAGAGACAAACACAAGCACACAAATATATACATACATATATACTTTCCTTCTCTTCATTGTCCTACTGGGGTAGCTATGTATCTCTTCTGTGCTAATCTAAGTTACACTCCCTCTCTCAGTTGAGATGAACTTGTCTTGCAAGCTACATGGTGACCCTACAGGTGGTGGCACCACATAAGGAGCACACGTACTGACACCACATAAAATGTACCCATGCTGGAGTCACCTAAGAAGCACCCATGCTGGCACCATGTAAAAAGTATGCATCCTGGTGCTATGTAAAAAGCACTCATCCTGGTGCCATGTAAAAAGCACCTGTGTTGGCACCATGTAACAAGCACCCAGTACACCATATAAATTGGTTGGCATTAAGAAGGGGACCTAGCCATAGAAATCCTGCCAAAACAAACAACTAGAGCCTGATGCAGTTCTCTTGTTTGCCAGCTCTTGTCCGACTCTCCAGCCCAGGCCAGCAGGGTAAATGGACATTAAATGATGATTACACACACACACACACACGCACACACATGATGATGATGTGTAGCAATAATTAATTAGCAATAGTTAATAAGCAATAGAGCACCCATCACATGAGATTTATGAACTACTCAGACAACTCACTAGTCATCATTAAAACTTTCTGTTACGAAGGTGATCTGCTAATTAGTGCTGGCAATTGCATGGTTGCAGCCAAGGCTGGTTTTGTCTTTTATTCTTCAAGAACCAATAAAACATGTACCACTCAAGTACGAGTTTGCTTATGGGATTGTTCTTGAAATGGGGTACATTTGCAACACCTGTAAACAGGTTAACAAATATTTGTATAAGTATTTTTCTAGTAATTTCCAGACTTTATAGTTTGTAGGTGAATTACACAAGTAATTAAAGAGGCTATTGTGAATCCTATCAATTATACTAATTACGAATAGAATTATGAATGAATTACACACACACACAAGTATATATTTTATAAATACAAACTTGTTACCAGTTAAATATGCTTGAGGTAGAGATTGTTTGCCAACATAACATGGCAGTCCTGGTTTAGGACTAATGTTGCTGTAATTTAGCCCCAGGAGACATCGTCTCCTGCAGGCTATACAACACAATCTGTGTCCTTATATTTTCAAACAAGGGAATCTAGCACCCCCCACTCAGCTCAAAACACTTCGAAAATATAAGGATACAGATTGTGTCGTATAGCCAGCTATATACGATGTCTTTTGGGGCTAAATTACAGCAACATTCATTCTAAACCAGGTCTGCCATGTTATGTTGGCAAATAATCTCTACTCCAAAGTACTGTTGTTGAATATCTCTCGTTGTGAGATTTAAAAATAATAATTTTCTAATTTATAAATCAGTGACTAGTTGTCACTTTGAAAACTATATATTTTGAACGGGAATTTGGCAGCGCCACCTCTAGCCAAACAATTATTCTGTGCTGATGAAGAGAAATGACCCGGAAATAGCGATACATAGATATTGTTCAGAGCTGAGTGGGGGTGCTAGATTCCCTTGTTCTAAAATATAAGGACATAGATTGTGTCGTATAGCCAGCTGGAGACGATGTTTCTTGGGGCTAAATTACAGTAACATTCGTCCTAAACCAGGACTGCCATGTTATGTTGACAAACAATCTTTACTCCAAAGTACTTTTGTTGAATATCTCTCATCGTGAGATTTAAAAATAGTAATTTTCTAATGCTTGAGGTATATTTGAACTTTACTCAATTTTGTCATGGAGAAAATTTCTCACAGGGTGCACTGTGAGACACCTATTTGTCTACAATGAGAAATGTTCTCCATGACAAACTACACTGGGTGGCTTTCATTCAGATCTGAATATACCTCAAGCGTATTTGAACTGGTAACAAGTTTGTATTTCTACACATCACTGCTTAGCGTTGTCACCCCGCATGTTATTTACAGCAAGCCACTGCATAAACACAATCAGTCACTGAACGATGACAGGAATATCATAAGCTGGACCTGTGTCTCATGTCAGCTCGTAGTGTATGCCTTTCTGGTCTCTGCTGCTGAAGAGGAAATAACCACTCTGAAATGCATGCATCTACAAGTCTGGTTAGAGAATGCTGTGAACTGACTTAGTCTATTTCCACTTATTTGTCTACGGTGAGAAATTTTCTCTCTCACAATATACAGCAAATGGCTTCCAAATATGCCTCAAGCATATTTGAACTGGGTACAAGTTTGTATTTTGTCTTTGCCTTAATTTGTACAAACTACACTCAAGTCTCAATAAAAGACATCAAAGGACAACAAATTTTTGTCTCAGAAGATGCAAACAGGTGAAATGCCACACAATTGAAAAATCTGATCATCATTGTCGTCGTTGTTTAATGTCCGCTTTCCCTGCTGGCATGGATTGGATGGTTTGACTGAGGACTGGTGAGCCAGAAGGCTGTACCAGGCTCCAATCTGATCTGGCAAAGTTTCTACAGCTGGATGCCCTTCCTAATGCCAACCACTCTGAGAGTGTAGTGGATGCTCTTATGTGCCACTGGTATGAGGGCCAGTCAGGCGGTACTGGCAATGACCACGCTCAAAAGGTGTTTTTTTATGTGCCACTTGCATGGGAGCCAGTCCGGCGGCACTGGCAACGAACATGCTCGAATGTTGTTTTTTACGTGCCACTGGGTCATGTGCCAGTAAGGCGACGCTGACAACGATCATGCTCGAATGGTGCTTTTTACGTGCCACCGGCACAGGAGGTCTGTGTTGGAAACATCTCATTATAAAACAATCCTTTCTACAATAGATACAAGGCCTGGAATTTTGTGGGGAGGGGTATAGTCAGTCACACCGACTCCAGTACTTGACTGGTACTTAATTTATCAACCCTGAAAAGATGAAAAGCAAAGCTGATTTTGGCGAAGTTTGAACTCAGAACATACAGACAGATGAAATGCTGTCAAGCAGTTTGCCCAGCAAGCTAATGATTCTGCCAGCTCATTGCTTTATCTCGTTATAAAATAATAAAACTGAATGAGTAAGATTTTATTTGCAGGGAAAGGAATTTAAGTAAAATATATGTGAGGGGGTGAAGTGGCAGAGTTGTTAATGTGCTGGCCTAAATGCTTAGTGGCATTTCATCTGTCTATGTTCTGAGTTCAACTTTGCCTTTCATCCTTTCGAGGTCAATGAAATAAGGACCAGTTGAGTACTGGGGTTAGTGTAATCAACTAGTTCCTTCCCCCTAAATTTCAAGCTTTGAAGAAAGGATTATTATTATTATTATTGTTATTATTATAATTATTATTATTAAGGTGATGAACTAGCAAACTCATCAGCATGCCAAGCAAAATGCTTAGAGGCATTTCGTCTGTCTTTACATTCTGAGTTCCAATTCTGCCAAGGTCACCTTTGTCTTTTATTCTTTCGGGGTTGATAAGATGAGTACCAGTTGAGCACTGGGGTTAATATAATTGACTTATCCCTTTCCGAAACTGCTGGGCTTGTGCCAAAATTTGAAACCGTTATTATTATTATTATTATTATTATTATTATTATTGAGTGAGAGAGCAGTGCATGCCATCAAAGTGACACTGGGGTAAAATATACGAAGCCCATTATACCCATCATGACTACCCGTCTGATAAGGGTACACAAGGCATATGCATCATAACCATATGTGTGCGACATGGTGATCTCATATTAAGATAAACAGCGCATGACCTCGCAGGTGAGGCCCAGTTAGAATTTTCTTCCGGTCGAGTAACCCATCCCGCTCAAAAGGCCCCTGAATAAGGGTTGTTTAAGGATGTTGAATGACACACCCATGTTTCCAAAGGTGAATTATTCAAACCCCAAAGAATTCCTCTCAACACATGGCTATGATGCTCCCTGACTACTTCTGCTCATGATCAGAGATGCACATATCGTCAGTCACCAAGGGACATGCTCAATTGGTTAAGGTCAAACAACTGACAAGCATATCTGTGGTATTGAGTGGAATATTTGCTGTAGCCAACACTTATTATTATTATTGTTATTATTATTATTGTTATTATTATTGGTGAGAACAAGAAGAAGAATGAGTTTATTGTATACAGTGCCCACAAGTACAACTTGCAGGAAAAGTTGAAAAGAGGAGACAGAGAGCATAAGTCAAGTAAAGAAAGGCTGCAATGAAAGATAAAAGCGTATGAAGAGAACAGAATGAAGCAGAAAAAGAGAGAAAAGCGAAGAGTAAACGAGCGATGAAGAAGAAAAGGTGCTTAGGTATGTTAAGAGTAGTGTGGGTGAATTTCAGAGGAAACAGAGAATTCTTGAAAGATCCAGTCCCTTCACAGCTAACAACTGATGTGAGTTGTTTTTATTCCATGCTTTGGAGACAAATTTTCCGTGTTTTTGTTGTTTTTGTTTTTATCTTTTCCTCAATTTTTTTTTTTGCGCATTTTTGTTGCTTTCGGCAAAGAAAAGCATTTCTAGTGGATTCTATTGTACAAGGGATGTAACTGCTGTCGGTTGTATGTTGCACACGCATTGAGATTTCTGTATGGACAGCAGATATGTAAGATGTACAGTAAATACAGAGAGGCTGTCCGGAGGTGATGGTCGGCTGTTGTGGCCTTTCTTTCCGTTTTTATTTTGTCGAAATATTGAAGAGGAAATAAATGCTTCTTGTTGTTGTTGAGGATAATGCAAAAGAAATTAGATGATGATGATGATGGCGATGAAGAAAATGAATGAGAAAGAAAAAGAGGAAAGAGACAGAAAAAAAAAGAAGAAAGAGATAGGAAAGAAAGAAAGAAAGAATATGAGAGAAGGGAAGATTATTGGCAATCAAAATGTTTACATTGTCTGTGAGTGTTAGAGAAACAAACAGCCACCGTCCTGTTAGAGATCAGTTCTGTTGGATGCTAAAAACATCTTTAGATTATTAAACAAAAATATTCTTCTATTAAAAACAAAAGATAAAATGTCTTTCTTTTGAATTTCATCTTTTCCACCCACCACCAGCCTCAATGCTGCTGCAGGTTTCAAGGTACATTAACATTAGTTAAATTGCTATTATTATCATCATTATTATTATTATTATTATTATTATTATTATTATTATTCTATTTTCAAATAATTTGAAGTGAGGAAGTGTTTCACAGTTGGATGCATTCAATTAAGTCAGTGAGTGAAACTACGTTACTGGAATCATTAGTTTTTAACTCAATCAATCATTATTCATTTGTGTTTACTCATCTCATGAAACTACAGAGTTCAGGAACCAAACAGTCAAGAGGCTGTACCTCATTGCTTGACCTGCTAGATATAGCAGTCAATTCTAATTCTAATCATACCTTAGTATTTTACAAATAAAGGGAATGGCAGACAATGCTTTAGATGATATATTCCGAGAGACATTATGCTTGTAGAAAAAAACAAAATAATTGGGGACGCAGATGGTTAGGGTCTGCTTGATCAGAGTTGACCTGGGGTTAAGCAATGCCAACCAGTTTAATTCATAAAGTATTTACAATTCCTGCATTACTAAATTGATGAGAGATGAATCCCCACCAGGAGAAGAGGTGTTTTATTTAGAGGTGTGTCTCCCAGAAAAACAAAAACTCAACAGCTATATATCTACCCCAAGTTCCAGTCCTTGTGGTGGCCTATGAGTCTCAATGAGCCCGAAAGCTATGCCAGTGGAGCAGAAGCCCCCAGTAGGGCCTCTCATACTGGACAGGTCAAACAATACAGGTCAGACCAATATGGACTTCTTCTTCCCAGAGGTAAAATGCAGTTTGTATAGGAGTACCAATCCTATCTAGAAAAAAAGCTAAGTGACAGAAGCATTGATGGCATTTCTGAACCAACAAGGAGAGGAAGGATTTTCCTTCAGAGAAACATATGATGTGGTACAGCAGAATGCAAAAAGAAACTGCAAGGAAGCAGGGACCCAACTAGGGAGATGCTGAAAAGACATCCCTGAGTCAAGAGAAAAGCTCCATAGAAAGAGAAATGCTTAGGTAATAAGCAGCAAGGAAGGATAGGAAAATATTAGATTTAAAAGCCCTAAATTTCACTCCATAATTGCCCACAAGCATATGATGTAGTAGTTAAGAGTGCAGGCTACTAACCCCAAGATTCCAAGTTTGATTCCAAGCAGTGACCTGATCAATAATAATAACATTGAAAATAGCTTAGGAATGAGAACCCAGGTTCGAAATTTCCCCAAGACACTTGATGAAGGCTGGAGGGTATATCAGCCGAAACATAGTGTTAACAACAAACAAGATGAGAACAAATATCCGTCTAATGTAAATAAAGTAAATAATGAACATAATTCCTCATTTCTTCATATAGAACTGTAGTAAGCAGCAATGTATAGTCACTCTTATATATATAAGTATCACTAGGTGGAGGCATAACTAGGCACATGCATAGCAAGGGGTAGACAGCATAAGACATGGGCATTGCTAGGAACAGACACAACTGTCAGTTAAGAAATTAGTTTTTCAATTGTGTAGTTTCAGGTTCAATCCCACCTCGAGCAAGTGTCTATTTTTTCACTGCCCTAATCAATGCTGGATAAGGAAATATGTTAAAGGGAAACTGTATTAAATTCAGCATGTAGCTGTGGCCAGTGCCCCTTGACTGGCTCCCATTCTGGTGGCATGTAAAATACATCATCTGAATGTGATCAATACCAGTGCCCCCTGACTGGCTCCCGTGCTGGTGGCACGTAAAAAGCACCATCTGAATGTGGCCGATGCCAGTGCCCCCGACTGGCTCCCACACTGGTGGCACGTAAAAAACACTATCTGAATGTGATTGATACCAGAACTGCCTGACTGGCTCCTGTGCCGATGGCATGTAAAAAGCACCATCTGAATGTGATCAATGCTGGGCCCTCCTGACTGCTCCTGTGTCAGTGGCACATAAAAAGCACCCACTACACTCGGAATGGTTGGCGTTAGGAAGGGCATCCAGCTGTAGAAACCTTGCCAGATCAGATGTAGCTGCCAGATCTGGTGTAGCTGCTGGCTTGCCAGACTTCAGTCAAACCATCCAACCCATGCCAGCGTGGAAAGCGTACGTTAAACGATGATGATGATATATATAAAGCAAAGATATTTTATTCCACACGGGTAGAAATATAGGAAAAATAGAAGTTGAAAATGCACTGAGAATAGTTAAAATACTTTTTCTTAAAATATTTGAAGCTTTAACCAGTTTCACAGTTTTACACTGATTTTCAAAAAGTTCAAATAGAAAGACGTGGCTTATGTCGCAGCTGTCTCACTTCTGATTAGCGTTTAGAGTTTGCCCTGTTTCTATAGGAAGTGTGTGACACTAACACACAGACGTAGCAGGGAAATGTACAAAAGGTTTTAAACTTAATCATGCGTTCATTCTCTATGACATGTTCAGTCAACCATATCAGCCTTAACTTTGTCACTTGATACTAACACATGGATGTAGCAGGGAACATACAAAAATGGGACTATCCTCTACCAATCAAATCCTATTCAAAACACACTAATTTGAGCCTTGAACTCCCTATAAAAACAGGGCAAACTTCAAACACGAGTCAGAAGCAAGACAGCTGCAACATAAGCCATGTCTTTCTATTTGATCTTTTTGAAAATCAGTGGAAACTGTGAAACCCGTTAAAGCTCTAAATGTATTCTTTACTCTTTTACTTGTTTTAGTCAGTTGACTGCGGCCATGCTGGAGCACCGCCTTTAGTCTAGTACTTATTCTATCGGTCTCTT
The DNA here is from genome assembly GCF_046866305.1 of Octopus bimaculoides. Taxonomy (NCBI): domain Eukaryota; kingdom Metazoa; phylum Mollusca; class Cephalopoda; order Octopoda; family Octopodidae; genus Octopus; species Octopus bimaculoides. The sequence goes on along the minus strand of NC_142929.1, from coordinate 190,610,673 downwards.
TTTGCCGAACCACTAAGTTACGGGGACGTAAACACACCAGCATCGGTTGTCAAGTGATGATGGGGGGACAAACACAGACACAAAAACACACATACATATATATACATATACACAACGGGCTTCTTTCAGTTTCCTTCTACCAAATCCACTCACAAGGCTTTGGTCGGCCCGAGGCTATAGTGGAAGACACTTGCCCAAGGTACCACGCAGTGGGACTGAACCTGGAACCATGTGGTTGGTAAGCAAGCTACTTACCACACAGCCAGTCCTGTGCCTGCGGGGGCAGGGGGACACAAATCAAGGAGGGAGAGTGGAGGAACATTTCATTGACAAATAACATCAGTTTTCTTGTACCTTAAAAATTTTCATCTTGTGATTACGTATTTTTAGAATGACGTGGTAGGGTACATGGGGGAGGCCAGATCTGACTGGTCTGAAAATAAAATGGGAAGAATATTTGGGCTGCATATGACCCATTTAAATGCTAAAGGGTTTGAAGCTGCAGAGATGATGCCTTATAAAATTTCTGATTTCTGATGTGTAAGGTACTAAAGTAGAATTACCAAGATATTGAGATTCAATGATTTTTCTCAGATCTGAATTCGGTGGTGTCTCGAAGACTCCTGATATTGAAAAGGTTCTTGTCACATCAGGAGTTAATTGACTCCAGCCTCCCTTTCTCACATTCTGCTCATTCAACACAGATGAGGAAGATGTTAAACAATACTGGAGTCAAAAGACCATCCATGCATGACTCTCATTCTTACACTGGTGACCTCAGATTTGTAGCTTCCAAGAACTTGAGGTATCATGCATGGAATCAGAGGAGAAAATATGTGAATTTGGGAACACAACCAAACTTTTCAAGAACATCCAACAGTAGTCCCTTATTTTCAGGGTTGAAAGTCTTTGACAGAACCAAAATGGCAAACAACAAGTTCTCATAGTGCTCATGTCATTTCTGATCTTGGAAATGACAGCCCTTCTCCTCCTTAGGATCCCTGCAGAAATCACAAAGTGTCTCTGGTGTGATGTTTTCTCATATTGACTGGACCAAACGTTCAAGTACGACCTTGGTCAAGACAACTCTAGAAACAAACAACAGGTCATACAGATCCATGTAAATGCATGTCTATGGATGTGCTTATGCACACACACACACACACACACACACACACACATATATATACAGAGAGAGAGAGAGAGAGAGAGAGAGAAAGAGAAAGAGAGAGAGAAAGAGAGAGAGAGAGAGAGAGAGAGAGAGAAAGAGAAAGAGAGAGAGAAAGAGAGAGAGAGAGAGAGAGAGAGAGAGAGAGAGAGAGAGAGAGAGAGAGAGAGATGAAAAGAAAAAAATATTCTCAGAATTGTACTTAAACATGAAGTGAAAATATAACAAAGAAAATGGTGATGAAAAACAAAAAAGTTGAGAAAAATTAAAAAAATGAGAGATGTTATAAAGCACGTGCATGCACATACACACCCACATACATAATATATAGTATATATATATACACATACATACACACACGAAAATGTGCATACATATGTGTGTGTGTGTATGTTTCAAAGTGAAAGAGTGGTGCAATGTGCCACCAACAAAACGACTTCAGTTTGAGGATGTATGTATGTGCATGCATGCACGTGTATGTGTGTCAGTGTGTCGGTGTTCATGAATAAATTATAGCTGAACTAAAACGAATGTCTAATCTAATTAGAAAGATGTCTGCAACAAGACAAACTTAATTCTGCTTCAGTTGTTCATTTAATGAGACAAAAAATAGTTTAGGAAACATTTTAACAACATTCCAAATCTTGAAATATTTCTGTTGTACTCTCTCCGCCATCCTCATCACCATTCGACCTAATCTGAAGAGATGTGGTTTTCACAAAATCTCATTATTTGAACTATCAATGGTCAACAGCCCCCCCCCCCCACCTCCCTCTCTCTCTCTCTCTCTGTACTTTGTTTCATCAAAGAGGGCCAGATTTCGTGATGACATTTTATGTTTTTCAAGGGACTTGCAGCAGACAGAGAACCAATTTTCCTCAAACTGGTCACAGTGTTTGCAACAAGATGAACTTTACCCAAGGCACCATCCAACGACTAGGTAAGCTTGAGCACTCCCAAGCACCCCCCCCCCCTCATCTATAGCACTATGTGGCTGCTGTATTCACCACACACCCTCCCAAACAGTCCCCTGCCTCAAACTACTTCCATTCCTCATTATCCCTCTTACACAATTTCAACCAATCCCCTTTTCCATCTCTGCTATTCTGCATTCTAAACACCTCTCTTATCTATTATGCCCACAGGCATATAGTGTAATGGTTAAGAGCACAGTCTAGTAACCCCAAGATTGTGAGTTCAATTCCAGGCAGTACCTTGAATAAATAATAATAATAATAATAATAATAATAATAATAATAATAACAACATCAGCAAAAAAATACCTTATGAATGAGAACTTAGGGTTGGATTCAAAATTCCACCAGGACACCTGATGAAGGTTGGAGAGTAAATCAGCTGAAACGTTGTGGTAACAAGAAACAAGATGAGGACACACATCCATCCAATGTAAATAATGTAAATAATTCCTCATCTCTAAAATATAGAACAATATTATCTAATTGGTACGGAGCCGACATTAGACTTCAATGGTGACCTACAGAGAAATTCCATGAGAAACTAGCTCATCTTTCAAACTATCTAACCTTGCTGTGTAAATGTAGAGACTCAAAGCTAATAACCCACTGGCTTGAATGCAAACGCGAACCCTTGGTTGGGTTCAAAATTCAAACAGGACACCTGAAGAAGGCTGGAGGGTAAATCAGCCGAAACGTTGTGGTAACAACAAACAAGATGAGGACAAATATCCGTCCAATGTAAATAATGTACAGAATTCCTCATCTCAAAAATACAGAACCTCTCTTATCCCTTCTCAATACCCACTTCACCCCCTTATGTATCTCTCCCTCTCCACAACTCCTACACTTTACACCTTGTTCTTCTATTCTCCTCTCCTGTATCTCCTGCCTGACCCCTCTGCATACTGCTATTTCTCTTCATCTGCACTCCCACCCTTGTTTTTTCCCTCACTGCACTAACCACCATGATGGCACATGTCTTAGTGGTTAGCATATTCAGCTCACAATCATTAGGCCATGAGTTCAATTCCCGGTGAAACATTGTGTCCTTCAGCAAAACACTTTATTTCATGTTGCTCCAGTCCACTCAGCTGACAAAAATCAGTCGTACTTGTAATTCAAAGGGCCATTCTGTGTCATAGTGAATCTCCTTGAGAACTACATTAAGGGTGTGCAAGTCTGTGGAATACTCAGCCACTTACATATTAATTCCATGAGGAGGTTGTTCCATTGCTCAGATCAACTGGAACACTTGTCGTTGTAACTGATGGAGTGCCAGGTACTAAACTCTTTCTCCACCTGTTTATTCCCTCCTCACATTCCTATAAAAGCATCCACTCTCTCATTCCCTCCCATGACTCACTGCCCTCGTCCTCCATTATGTTCCTTGAGATCTTGCTCTTCCACCCCCCACCATTACCTTCCTCTTATCTTCTCTGTAACGAGACACCTGTGCATGTCCCTCTATCATACCTTAGCCTTTCAACATCTGGTACACATCGGTCCACCTCCACCTTCCCCTCTCAAATACTTCTTCATAGTGGGAGTTCCCTGCCCCACTTTCCTCTTTCACCTTCTCTGTGTTGCAAGTTACTTGGCAACCTCACTAGTGCTGGTGGCACAAAAAAAAGGGCACCCTCTACACACTGGCATTAGGATGGGCATCCAGCCATAGAAGGCATATCAAAGATGAAACAGGAGCCTGACACAGCCCTGTAGCTCACTGGTTTCCTGTCAAACCGTCCAACCCATGCCAGCGTGGAAAGTGAACATTAGAGGTTTCCAGTTAGAGATGAGGAAGAACTGGGTAAATGGGTGAAGCAGAAGAGAATAAGGGAGGGGTATTGTAAGGGGGTGGGCATGGATGCAAGAGGTGGAGACTGGATACAGTGTGTACAGATGGAGATGGGGGGAGGGCAGAGGGTATTGTAGCAAGGTGACTTAATCATTGTGGTATTTAAGTGTTCCAGCCATGACTGTCCAGTTTATTTTCAATGTAATGTAATGGTAACTCTAAGAAACAGAGAAGTTTACAATAGAAAGTCCTCTGAAGAGACATGGTATGCCTTGGTGGAGAGTTATCGTAAGGGAGATAATCACTTCTGGTGAGCTCTTGGCTGGATTAGAAATCTGATTTCTTAACTGATGACCAAGGAAGGAGATGCATAGAATATATTTAACATTAGTTTTGCTTATTCATTACAAGGATCTTACAATTTCCAGTCATAGGTGTAGGCGTGGTTGTGTGGTGAGAAGCTTGCTTCCCAGCCACATGGTTCTGGGTTGGCACTGACCAAGTGCCTTCTTCTAATAACCTCAGGCTGGCCAAAGCCTTGTTAGTAAATTTGGTAGACAGAAACTGGAATAAGCCCATTATGTGTGTGTGTGTGTTCTATTTTTTAATTATTTTGAAATAATCCTTGGCGCAAGTATGGGTGTGTGGTTAGAAGCTTACTTCCCAATCACTTGGTTCTGGGCTGACAACAAGCAAGTTCTTTCTACTATAAACTCAGGCTGACCAAGGCCTCATGAATAGATTTGGTAGACAGAAACTGGAACAAGCCCATTATGTGTGTGTGTGTGTGTGTGTGTGTGTGTGTGTGTGAATGTTTGTTCCCCAACACCACTTGACAACTTAGTGGCTTGGCAAAAAGTGACTGATAAAATAAGTAGCAGGCTGAAGAAGAAGAAAGTAAGTACTGGGGTCGATTCATTTGACTAAACATTCAAGGTGGTGCCCCAGCATGGCCACAATCTAATGATTGGAACAAGTAAGAGATAAAAGGTACTTAAAAAAAAGCAAAAATCAATTTAATTTGCGAAGTGGAGAGTGACTGAGAGCAAATTGTTAATGAAGCAACTTTATCAGAAATCTGTTAAACATCTTAAGAAGCAAAACCAGAAACAGAACAAAAACAAACAAAAAAGAAAAGAACAAAGAAGCAAAAGTGCAAACATGTGAGTTTACAATTGTTTACAAAGTGAAGACATTTGAATGGTGTAGTTTGACAGGTTGAGCACTAATTAGTCCAAGCTTAATAGCATTTCTGGGCACTAGATTACAATTACCCTTGCCCAACACTTCACCTCTCCACCTCTTGCAAATTGGTTGTCTTTTGTGAGCCAAATTGAGAATTTATTGTATGGGTTTGATGGAGTGATGAAATAAAGTACCAGTTAAATACTGCGCTACAATGCAGGGTGTGCAGGCTGATCAAAAAGAAATTATCTAAAAATCTATTCCGTCTGTTATTAAAGGTCAGCTATGGAATGTAACAATTCCAGTTTTGGTTTGTTTTACACAAGAAATTTACTGGGCTTTTTTTCATTTTTTTTTTTTTTTGTTACCAATTTCTAATGGGTTTATTTTAACCCTATGCACAACACCTTAACCAAACAAACAGGAGAGAGGGCAGGAGTTGAAGGATTAGTGAAACCAGAAATGCAACTTCTATGAAAGTTAAGAACAACATCATCACCATCATCATCATTGTCGTTTAATGTCTGCTTTCCATGCTGGCATGGGTTGGACGGTTTGACTGAGGGCTAGTGAGCCAGAAGGCTGCACCAGGCTCAATCTGATCTGGCAAAGTTTCTACAGCTGGATGCCCTTCCTAACACCAACCACTCCGAGAATGGTTTTTTTACTAGAGTGCTTTTACGTGCCACCGGCACGAGGGCCAGTCAGACGGTTCTGGCAATGACCATGCTCGAGTGTTGTTTTTCATGTGCCAGTAAGGCGACGCTGGCAACGATCATGCATGAATGGTGCTTTTCACGTGTCACCGGCATGAGAGCCAATCTGTGGCCCTGGTTAACAATCACGCTCAGATAGTGCTTTCAACGTCCCACTGGCATGAGTGCCAATCAGGTGGTACTGTCATTGGTCATGTCAGCAATTTTGATTTGTTTCTACTTGCTTCAATAGGTCTTCGCATTGGACAAATGGTATATGGTTCACAATAATGAGGTCATTCAATTCCTAGCAGCATGCTGTGGCCTTGAACAAGACGCCTTTTTCATGTTGTTCCAGTTGTCCCTGCTAGCAAAAACGAATAGTACTTGTAATTCAAAGGGCCGGCCTTGTCACACTTTGTGTCACGCTAAATCTCCTTAAAACTGTGTTAAGAGTATGCATATCTGTGGAGTATTCAGCTGGCTGCATGTTAATTTTATGAGCAGACTGTTCTGTTAATTGGATCAAGTGGAATACTTGTCAAAAGCGCTGGAGCACCAGTTGACTGGAGTTGACAATGCAGACTGTGATAAATAAAGCATTGGGATGGTCATGGCTTGAATGGCTTTGATAATAGGTCAGCGAGCTGGCAGAAACGTTAGCACACCAGGTGAAGTGCTTAGTGGTATTTCATCTGTCTTTATGTTCTGAGTTCAAATTCCGCCAAGTTCGAATTTGCCTTTCATCCTCTTGGGGTCTATAAATTAGGTACCAGTTGCATACTGGGATCAATCTAATTGAATGACTCCCTCTCCAAAAATTTCAGGCCTTGTGCCTAAAGTAGAAAAGAACAATAGGTTTTCTGGATAAGGGCAGGCTTGGAGTTAAACAACAACAACAGCAGTGATAAGAGTGTAGGAGTAGAAACAGAGAGGTTAATCCCCAGTACTGCTAACCCGAATGTCATGAGTTCGAAACCTGTTTGAACCATTAACATAAGATTGGTAGAATCTCCAAGGTCCAGATTAGTGGTTATCAACTGGGGTCCACATGGCCCTTGATAGTGGTGGTGGGGAGGTTCACATAAGATTTTCTTGCTAAAATATTTTAACAATATTTTTTTTATACAATTGCAGCGTGGAAGGTGTTTATAAGCCATTTAAAACCACACAAAAACTGTTAGATTCATTTCAACATTTAAATCTAATTTGTGTCAAAATATTTTCGTCACTTTGAGACCACGACCTGTTCACTGACAAAATTCCGTACATACGTATGTATGTATGTGTGCATATAAGAGATGCATCACAGAATTTTGTCAGTGAACAGGTCGTGGTCTCAAAGTGACGAAAATATTTTGGCAAATAAAATTTAAATGTTGAAGTGAATCTAATGGTTTTTGTGTGTTTTTTAAATGGCTTATAAACACCTTCCAGTGGAGGCGCAATGGCCCAGTGGTTAGAGCAGCGAACTCGCGGTCATAGGATCGCGGTTTCGATTCCCAGACCGGGTGTTGTCAGTGTTTATTGAGCGAAAACACCTAAAAGCTCCACGAGGCTCTGGCAGGGGATGGTGGCGAACCCTGCTGTACTCTTTCACCATAACTTTCTCTCACTCTTTCTTCCTGCTTCTGTTGTACCTGTAATTCAAAGGGTCAGCCTTGTCACATTATGTGTCACGCTGAATCTCCCTCGAGAACTGCGTTAAGGGTACACGTGTCTGTGGAGTGCTCAGCCACTTGCACGTTAATTTCACGAACAGGCTGTTCCGTTGATTGGATCAACTGGAACCCTCGACGTCGTAAGCGATGGAGTGCCAACTATAAACACCTTCCACGCAGCAACTGTTTTTGTTTCAGCACACGATTTCAGATCAGGTCACTTGCTATGCAAGTACGTCTCTATAAATTTTGTATACAATTTCTAATAATATTCAATACTAAAAATGAAAAAGGATTTTTTAAACATTAAATGGATGTGAAGGTCTGGTGGAGTAAAATAGGAATCAAAAAAGTTCATGGGTAATAAAATGGTTGAGAACCATTGGTCTAAAGGAAATAAGCATCTTATTAATGCCAACATTTTTTTCATTCTTTTGAGGTCAAATACTACAAGTATTGAGGAAGTGAGTTGCTATAACAAGCCGTGAACCGGTGTGTGTCAGTTGTACCCAGTGGCCCAGCTAGTTGTTCAAGTGCCAAGCAGCATATAACTAAACAAGACCTATGGAAAGCCTTGCATCTGTAAAAGATGCACAAGAGATAAGAGAGATAAGCACCCAGTGACATGAAACTGTCTAAAGCACATCTCCCCCACTCCCCAACGCCCTCTCACCTCAATATTGTGTAGAAATGGTTCTATTTATTGTTGTATGAAAACAATTTGATATTGGCAATGTACACAAGCAAACCAATTATCCATTTCTAATTTATTATTTATTCCTTTAAAATGTCAATCTTTTTCTCCTGCTCTGTTGCTTGGTATATAAACTCATAAACCCTGAGCTTAAGTTTCAAGGCCTTCAGTAGGGTGGATAGGGTGCCAGTCTATTTCAGGAAACCTCTCCAGATTATCTGGTCCCTATCCATGGTGTTAAGTGTGCCACGTAAATGGTCGACCATAATACCTACTGTTACCTTAATCTCAACATCTTTGACCTATTCTTTCAAGGTTTACAAAACAAACAAGAAGAAATATAGGCAGTGCTTCTGTGGATTTTTCCAAGACAACAAAAAAGCGATGGAACATATCCTATTGAACTATAAGTACCATCCCAGATGAGATTGTCAAAGCCAGCGTCATCACCATTCTTTGTGTTGAGCCCTGGTGCTCCAGCTAAAGAGTTTGCATCAACATATAGGCGTAGGAGTGGCTGTGTGGTAAGTAGCTTGCTTACCAACCACATGGTTCCGGGTTCAGTCCCACTGCGTGGCACCTTAGGCAAGTATCTTCTACTATAGCCTCGGGCCGACCAAAGCCTTGTGAGTGGATTTGGTAGACGGAAACTGAAAGAAGCCCGTCATATATATGTATATACATATATGTGTGTGTATATGTTTGTGTGTCTGTGTTTGTCCCCCTAGCATTGCTTCACAACCGATGCTGGTGTGTTTATGTCCCCGTAACTTAGCAGTTTGGCAAAAGAGACCGATAGAATAAGTACTAGGCTTACAAAGAATAAGTCCTAGGGTCAATTTGCTCGGCTAAAGGCAGTGCTCCAGCATGGCCACAGTCAAATGACTGAAACAAGTAAAAGAGTAACCCTTCAGAGAGACACCCTAGTTCTATTTCTCTTCATGAATGTTGTGAATGATATCCTTAAGCAAGGTCTTGGCCACCATTCACAATAAAGGCCTCATCATCAAGCAGAAGCAATCAAGACATCTTCAGATCCTGTATCTCTCTGATCTTGATTATGTTGAGGATGTTGTGCTCACAACTCATCAACTGTGTGACGTATAAGACTTGTTAACATTCTGTGAGAATGCTGCAGCTAAAATTGGTCCATTTCTCACTGCAAAGGAGACCAATGAACACATCACCAATGAAGAGGAATGTCACCCGGTAATTTGTTTTCTTGATGGAATACAACATGAGGAGGTTGGAGACTTCAAGTACCTTGAGTCTTATATTGGTGACAGTAAGAAAGACTCCCGGATATGCAAGGGCTTAGCCAGGAGTATCTGTAACAACCTTCAAAACATCTGGCAAATTAGGTGCTTTAAGGTCAACAAGATTAGTTTCTCTTCAGGGCGCATGTGTTGAGAGCATTCTTTTCTACGGAGTTGAAACCTGAACTACAAAGGAAGAACATCAAGATCACACAGATAATACATACATCAGGCTTTTTGTGAGGGCTCAAAACATCTTGTGCCGTGAGCATAAGAGTAAAGAGGAGATTTATGGACACATTCTACTTATCTCTCCCTAATGAAGGTCCATGGCTTAGGGGTTAGTGTATTCAGCTCAAAATCATTTGGTTGTTAGTTCAATTCCTGGTGGTGTGTTGTGTCTTTGAGCAAGACACTTCATTTCACATTGCTCCAGTTCACTCATCTGGCAAAAACGAGTTGTACCTGTAATTCAAAGGGCCAGCCTTGTCACACTCTGTGTCACGCTGAATCTACCTGAGAACTACATTAAGGTAAATGTGTTTGTGGAACGCTCAGCCACTTCATCATCATCCATCATTTTAAATCCGGGTTTTGTCCACGTTAACGGGGGGTGGCCGGATCTACCTCAATGCCATAGCAACTGCCCTCACACACCATCTCACCCAGTTTTGGGCATCCTCCCTCCTCAAGCCAACCCTCCCAATCTCCTCCTCCTCCACCTGCCTCCTCCACATTTTTCTTGGTCTACCTAGCTTTTGCTGTCCATTTACCTCAAACTCTAGCACCCCTCTTCAGAACATGCTCTTCATCCTTCCTCAACACATGCCCATACCACCTCACTCCATTCACCCTTGCCAGTCGTTCCTCTGATTCCGCCAACCCCAGCATCCCCATCAAGTCCTCAGTCCTCCTCTTATCAAACAGCCTCACACCACACATTTCTCTCATTATTGCTCTCTCTCAGTCCTTCTCAAAATTGCCATCTCTCTCTCCCTCAAACACCATGTCTCACTCCCATACAGCATTGCAGCTCATACAACTCCTATAGGTCTTTCCTCATCTTCAATGGGACACTCAGCCATCATCATCATCATCATCACCGTTTAACGTCCGTCTTCCATGCTGGCATGGGTTGGACGGTTCGACTGGGGTCGGGAAGCCAGAAGGCTGCACCAGGCTCCAATCTGATCTGGCAGAGTTTCTACAGCTGGATGCCCTTCCTAACGCCAACCACTCCGAGAGTGTAGTGGCTGCTTTTTATGTGCCACTGGCACAGGGGCCAGAGGGGGCTGGCAACGGCCACAATCGTTTGGTGCGCTTTACGTGCCACCGGCATGGAAACCAGTCAAGGCAGTGCTGGCGTCGGCCACGTTCAGATGGTACTTTTTACATGCCAGCAGCACTGCATGTTAATTTCATGAGCAAGCTGTCCCATTGACCAGATTGGTACACTAGCCATAACTGAGGGGATGCCCCAGCCTAGCCCAGCCTGCCTACCTCTATTGTTGTTACTCATCTGGGAAGGCTTTGCTGGTTACTGCTATTGGGCTGACCAATGGGCAATATCAGATATTATATTTTGGGTATGTCAAAAGTGGTGAGCTGGGAGAGACGTGAGAGCATTGGACAAAGTTTAGCAGTATTTCTTCTGGCTCTTAATCGTCTGAATTCAATTTCCGCCAACATTGACTTAATTCTTTTTGGGTTGATAAAACAAGCCGGGGGTGGGGGTCAATATAATTGATTAATCATCTTTTCCTACAATCACTGGCCTTATGCTGAAACTTGAAACCTTTCTAGTCTGGAGATGTCTTAACAGACAATGAAGATCACTCAGTCGTATTGATGTTACTAGCAGAGGATGCCCTTCTTATCATCAATCATTTATCATCAATCACTTTATATTATGTATGGAGGGCATTTAATCATGACAGCAACACTAGTGATGTTCATTATTTACATTTGATGGATATTTTTCCGTCAAATGTAAATAATGTACACAACTCCTCATCTCTTAAATATTGAACTGTATTATCTCATCGGTATGGAGCCGACATTAGACTTCAATGGAGCTGGCCAAAGCCTTGTAAATGAATTTGACAGACAGAAACTGAAGGAAGCCTCCACACACATATATAGATATATGTGTGTGTGTTTGAATCTCTTTGCCTCACCATTGCATGATAGTTCTAAATGAGTTTCACAGCGAGTAAAATTATTACTGGAAACAGTTGAGGGTTGGTGACAGGAAGGGCATCCAACCATAGAAAATCTGTCTTAATAAACTCTGTCTGACCCATACAAAAGTGGACATTAGAATCATGATAATGATGATGGTGATTATGCTGAATCAGCAATAAGCTACATGAGCAAGTCATTTGACTCTAATTATTGAAATAGGACAAAATATAAAATTTCTATATATTTTAGTGGTTGGCATTAGGAAGCACATCCGGCTGAAGAAACTATGCCAAACCAGACTGAAGTCCGGTGCAGCCTACCGGTTTGCCAACCCTGGTCAAACTGTCCAACTCATGCCAGTATGGACAATGGACATTAAATGATGATGATGTATTTTAATTCATTTTCAAGAAACTGTTGTAATTTATTATTTACCCCAAGGTAAACTCACACCAGAAGAAACTCTATGTGATTCCTTTTCTTTTGGGGCCCTAAATATATGCATACACTGTGTAATGGTTCACTGAAGCCATTGTTATGTGTTGTTATCTTCAGCATATTCCCGTTCAGTTTGACTTAATCCATAGATTAGTTGAAACATTAGGCACAGGAGTGGCTGTGTGGTAAGTAGCTTGCTGACCAACCACATGGTTCCAGGTTCAGTCCCACTGCGTGGCACCTTGGGCAAGTGTCATCTACTATAGCCTCGGGCTAACCAAAGCCTTGTGAGTGGATTTGGTAAACGGAAACTGAAAGAAGCCTGTTGTATCTATCTATCTATCTATATATATGAAGGGCATGGCGTTAGGAAGGGCATCCAGCTGTAGAAACTCTGCCAAATCAGACTGGAGCCTGGTGTTGCCATCCGGTTTCACCAGTCCTCAGTCAAATCGTCCAACCCATGCTAGCATGGAAAGCGGACGTTAAACGATGATGATGATGATGATGATATATGTATGTGTATATGTTTGTGTGTCTGTGTTTGTCCCCCACAACATCGCTTCACAACCGATGCTGGTGTGTTTACGTCCCCATAACTTAGCGGTTCGGCAAAAGGAGACCGATAGAATAAGTACTAGGTTAACAAAGAATAAGTCCTAGGGTTGATTTACTCGACTAAAAGGCGGTGCTCCATTATGGCCGCAGTCAAATGACTGAAACAAGTAAAAGAATAAAAGAGATTATTGGGTGTTATGTACCATTACTCGGGTCAACTCTGTTACAACCATTTAGAGCAGGCCTTGGTTTAGGGGTAACTCAATATTTTGTTGTGCTGTTTGTCTTTATAGAGCTGGCCCTTACTCATCTAAAAATAAAGGCAAAGTTAAAATCTGAGAATCCTGCTATGTTACAACACACCTCCACCATCATAGGCCAAGTTCACAGCTGAGATAAGGAGTGGGAGTTTAAAACTGGGGTCTGTTGTTATGTTAAAGCATTCCCCCATCATCACAGTCCAGGTTCACAGCAGAGATAAAAGGAGATTGAGAGAGTTTAAAATTGGAGTCCCCTGCTATGTTGTGAACATGCCTCTACCATCATACTCTACATCATAATAGAAAATATGAAATTATAGTTTAAATCTGGGACCCCTATTATATTGCAACATTCTTCCACCGTCACAGTCCACTTCAAAATTTTAAACTGGGGTCCCTTTTCAGCTCTGAATTTCACATATCACAGATGGTAATATGTAAAAACTCCTGCATAGTTCCTTAGTTTGGCTTCAATGTTCTTTCTGCTACTAAGACATCCTGCTTCACATAACTAACACAAATGGCATTTGCTGGACCCAAGCTGAAGACGGTATGGCAAGGGGCAGTAAACTCGGTTATTATCCAAACAATATTTTAGATCTGACATCATCTGCAGCTGCGACAGAGAGAAGAACTGAACTTGCAATACGACCGACATTTGCATACAAGTGGCAGTTACGGATAAGTTACAATAAAAAAAAATACTTAGAAAAAAAAGACAAATCCAAACTGTATAGAGTTGTGGGAGAAAAAGGGAGTCAGTAACATTCGTTTCGAGTTTGTTTGTTTTGGTCAACCAAATAAATTTAAACACAATAACAAGCTTTTCTCCGAGGCTCGTTGCTATGAAACCAATGCGATGTGTGTGTGTGTATATGCGCCCGTGAATATGTCAATGAACGGACATCGTTTTCAATCAGGTGTGATATTTAAACTCTACAAACGTTGGCAAGAGTCGCGAGAGAAGCGCGTGGGTGGACAGAACGATGGGCGGATCGGAAAGAGGAAGAATGGACAGCGACAGATAGCAACAAGGAATGAAAGAGGAAGAAAAGAGGAAAAAGCAGCTCTCGTCAAACACATGTAACCCAAAAAATTAGCAGCCAGAGACTGAGATCTGTTGTAGTCGGAGTCGCGAGAAATGTCATCTTACGAAAACAAACCTGTTTCACATAGCGACATGACAATTTACCATCATCATCATCATCAGTCAACATCATTATTATTATTGTTATTATTATTATTATTAAGTAGTCAACATTATCGTTTTCAACATATTATTATTATTAGCAGCATCAGCAGCACATACAAGCACACACATAAATGTTAAGGACTTGGTCGATATTTTCACCCAGTGTTGTTATTTACAAATTGTACAACACCGTGTTTGTTTGTTTGTGTGTGACTATGTGCATGTGCGCGTGTGTATGAATGTATGTATGTATGATCACTTCCGAGGTGATTCTTTTTCTACTTCATTGAGCTCTTTGCAAAACTCTTTGCACGAAGAAATATTTGCATTACATATAAACGAAATAATTATTCCTTTCAATTACACACACACACACACACACACACACACTCAATCATACGTCAATGTATGTGGGTAGAATCGTTTTAATATATTATTGATTCCTCCCCCGCCCCTCGCCAACTTCGATACGAAACCAGTCAGCTGCTGGCTGACAAACGATTAACAACGGAACCAATCCATATTTATACATCTTAGATGCATTAAAACAAACACTAATTTCTCTGTGTTACTTCAACTTTTACCTTTCATTCCTCAGGAGTGAATAAAAATAAATTGCCAATAAAATAGCCAGCCACTCCTCTAAAAAAAATAGATAAATAAAAAGAAGTCTCGCCTCCTAACGAAACATTACCACGACCGTTTCTATAGATATATATATGGATTAGCAGAGTAAATATTGCGCTAAGTGGAATGCTAAAGCAGGTACTATCCCACGCAAACACCACACACAGACATATATATTTCAAACCAAAGTCAACTATATATATATATGTGTGTGTGTGTGCGTATATATATATATATATATATACACACACACACACACACACATATATTTTCATACACACACAAACTTACAAGTTTTTGACACCAGACCCGAAGAAGCGCAAGCGTTTGGTCCAAACCATTCAAATATATTTTCGTTTTCAAGTTCTTGCATTCACTTACAGACTTTATATGAAAACAATCATTAAATTATTCAATAGTTTCGTTAATGCAAAGCATATTTCTTAGCAATTTGAATGCGTAATCAACTTCCAATGCCTGTTGTGAAGATTGTGGTGTAATTAAGGTGTAAATTCACCCGAGAGCCTTGGTGGTATACCTGCTTTATAACCACCTCTGCTACTGTACCAATATTATTTATTAGATGAGGGTGAGAGGGAGCAATGGTGTTAGGTTCTTTAGAAATAGTTTTTAATAAGTCATTTACAAAAATATAAACCGAACTCACCTTACAGTCTATATCTTCGAAAATGGCAGTGTCTAACCCTGTAACGATAAGAGCTTTCGGCAGTGAGGCCGTCATGTCCCCATCGGAATCATCTTCAACGCCATCATCAATATCGTCCTCATCGAAATCGATTTGGTGAGGTTGATGATTGTTGTGATGGTCATCGTTTAACGACTGGACTCCGCCGTTCCTTTCGGCGCTAGAACAGGCATTAGCAGCAGCATTGGTTGCTGTGGAATTATTATGGCTCGTCATGTTACTGTTGTTATTCATCGGGTGATGATGGTATCCAGTAATCCCTGTTGGGTTGCCATTCGTGAGAGTCTGTTGTGTATTTTGATTCATTCCACCACCGCCGCCACCACCGCCGCCGCCGCCTCCTCCTCCTCCTACACCGTGACCACCACCGCCGACACCAAGAGATTCCTCATTTATGTCGTTGTCAGCCATATTCAGTGAATTTCTCCTCGCTTCTTCACAGCTTTTGATACACATTCTTATCGAAGAGTCTTCTTTATTCTTTCCTCCTCACAACGTTCTTACTATCAACCGTTCACCAAAATATTCTTGCCTCAAATATTCTAATATTATTTTCTTGTTGTCCTAAAATATTCCAGCTTTTAATGCTTCGTCGATTTCCTTTTTCTTCTTTCTTATTTCCTTCTACCCTTTCTTTTAATGACACTCAACTCTTCTCTCTCTTTAAATATCTCCCTCCTTCACTCCGACTTACTCTTTCTCTCTCGCCCTCCTTACAACTCTCTCTCTTTCTCTCTCACCCTCCCTATAACGTTGTTTTCTTCTTTCTCCTTCAAATCCTCTCGTTTTCCCCTCTCTCTATTACTTCCTCCTTCTTGTCTTTCCTCACTCTCTCTCCAAAGGCAACCGAATGTTACCAAGGTTGGTCAAACTATCGAGTCCGCTTCTCTCCAGTCTCTCTTATTTCTTGGTTAGTGTGGCTCAACCTGGTGATGTCGATGCTTACCAATTATAATAAATGCGCCGTTTATCAGGAAACTTGTAAAGTGTCGAGAAAAGAAACAGAACATCCAGATGTTTCGTTTCGTAATCCTTGATTTTAGGACAAAATCCGTCTCAAATGAGAATTAAGGACAAAATGGCAAAATTTCGAAGAGAAAAAAAGCAGTAATAAATAGTTTACGACGATATAAAATAATCTGTCAATATATATAAAATCAAATTATGTCGACGTGGCGTTAATCTGCTCCAAAGAGTGAATTAAATATATCATACTATACTACACGATGTTTAACTTTAGCTACCCGTTCTTCCCGTAGTTTGACTATGTTGATGCTTCGGCTCGGCTCTGTTAATGTTAAATGGAAAGTTCTGGTTAGGTCGATGACTTCTTCATGTCTGGGGAAAATAACATCTAAACATCGATCAGAGTAACTGCTCCACTCGCTAATTTGTTCTGTATTATCTTTACAGTGCGTTAGTTGTGATGTTGAATTATTGCGATGCGGCTGCTTAGACCTGAGATTAGGCAGATTTAACAAACACAGCTTCTTATACTCGGTCAGAAAAGGATTTCCTATGTAACCTTGAGTTGGATTAACTCATCCATATACATACGTTATATATATATATATAGTAACAGTTTGAGTCAAATTCACATGACTTAATGTTTCGTGGGTGCGTTGGACACGTCTGTCTCACCAGATATTAGGAAGGATGTATGTAGGCAGTTGGCGGATATTGGTGTGTTTACAAATGTGGCCAACCAAGTATTCAATACGTAAAATAGTGTGTACATTGTGCTTAGAGCTAAAACTTCTTACATTTTTAATTCTCACTATGACGTAGTCAATTATAATTATTAATCAGACTTAATCATATAACTGATGATAAATCCCTCTGGAGAGCCACTTAATATACTTAATACATATCCATCTATACAATATAATAAATAGGAAAGCTATTTCGATTAAAGGAGATTATCTATGTAACTGATATTCAAGAACTCACTTTAGATGAGGGGTCGGCAAACTTCTTATATTATTGACCCCTTCACGGAATCGTTGATAACTAACTTATCGAGCCCCGAAATAAAACGTATGATCAACAAAAATTATATCTAAAGAAATTTAATGAAAATACAAAGATTCAATGATTGATTGAGTGAATATTTAACGTGAATTAAATGTTGTGGTGAATACTATTTATTATTGCAGAGATATTTGGTTCGAAATTAGTGCGTTTAGCTTTGAATTATTGCACTCTCTTACATTAAGTCTGCTAATAATTCAGCACCCTTAATGCTGAAGATCGTTTCAAGTTTTTAATAACTCCTTGAATAGTCACACAACCACTCCCAGTGATCAATATCGATCACTTCGATGATCCTTGCTATAAAGGATTCGAAATCTAAAAGCAATAAAAAAGGGAGATAACTGTTATAAGATACAAAAGTTTTCCTTTTTAAATTTTTGTTTTGAAAATAAACCAAAAACTGAAAAAAATAAAATAAATAAATAAAGACGATGTAGATGGGAATGGATCTGGTCTTTAAAGCTAACTGGTGAAAGGAACAGGCATGTTTCAATTTTATTAAACCTCTTCAGTCAAAGCATTCAAAGGTTCCATTTCTCTGATTTGGTATGGTTTCTACAACTGGAGACCCCTAGTAAATGCTAACCAATTCACAGAGTGTACAGGGTACTTATAACGTGGCACCAGCATGGGCACTTTTATGTGACACAGGCACAGAAACTGTTACGCAGCACCGACATGGGTGTATTTACAGGGCACCAACATCCACAAGCCCACAAAACTGGGATCTCTTGCCTGAGACAGATGTAGAAGACATACCTGTGTTCATGGGTGACCACGGTTTTACTTAACTTCATATGTCTCCTCAAGTACAACAAACTGCCAGATGTTTCAGTCCCTTATCATCTCCTCTGTAAGACATACAATTATTATTATCATTAGTGACAAAAGCAGTATTAGTTCAGAATAGCATACTGTATATCTTGCTTAATGTAGATATATTGTAAGAGAACCACAAAACTGCAAGATACATTTTGAGAAAGCTTGTCATATGAGAAAGCTTGCAACACCAGTTTGTCACTGTTTTATGAACACAAGTGAGTTAATGACCAGCTGTAATGTGTACACATGTAGTACATTAAATGTGTAGGTGTGTGTGGTTAGTGACATATTAGCATGTTTGTTCAAATGAGGCATGGAAAAAAAATAGACAACTTTTATCACCACAGCTTTGAAGCTGACAGCAGTTGGCCAATGGAAGGAGTCATGGTGTGTCTATCTATCTATCTATGTATCTATCTATCTATGTCTATCTATCTATCTATCTATGTATCTATCTATCCATGTCTATCTATCTATCTTACATCCATACACACACATAGTGAGTAGGAGAGGAAGTTGTCTGTTTACTGTTGATGATGATTTCAACTTCAAAGCTTTTAAGCTGTATTAGTTGGTCTATAAATATGGTAATTACTTTGATCATCAAAAATTATTAAATGTGCACGCACATATATAAGTATATACACAATATGAATATGTGTGTGCATATAATATATACACATGCATATAATTGTATGTGTATATAATATACATTATATATAAAACATAAGTATATATATATATGTTTAGTTATTGCTCTCTCTCTCTCTCTCTCTCTCTATATATATATATATATATATGTAAACATACATTACACAGATACATTTGTAGATATATACATATCCACGTGTGTATGTATATGTCTATATGTGTATGTCTGTGTGTATGAAACCAGATTTTCTTGCTAAGCTGACTTACAAGAAAGACAATTGCCTCATTGATATAGTCATGCAAGTTTGGTGAACATGTTTCGCAGATGACAACAATGATGATGATGATGGTGATGGTGAAGAAGATTATTGTACAAGTGTACTTGTATGCAAACGTGTACAGACGCTCAGGAATACATAAATCTAAATGCATTCAAGGTGAAGCTGGCATTCTACCATTTATGATGACGAGGGTCAAAGTTCATCCGTTCATGAAATTAATGTGCAAGTGGCTGAGAATCTGCAGACTCACACACCCTTACCGTAATGGTCTAGTCAGCTTAACATATCTGGTTGTGTGTGTTATGGTCTAGTCACCCGTATCGTAAATCAGGTACTACTATTGGCCTTCTATTGGCTATGATGTCGAGGGTTCCAGTTGATCCGATCAACGGAACAGCCTGCTCGGGATATTAACGTGCAAGTGCCTGAGCACTCCACAGACACGTGTTCCCTTAACGTAGTTCTTGGGGAGATTCAGCGTGATACAGAGTGTGACAAGGCTGGCCCCTTTGAAATGCAGGTACAGCAGAAACAGGAAGAAAGAGTGAAAGAGTACAACAGGGTTCGCCACCATCCCCTGCGGGAGCCTCGTGGAGCTTTAGGTGTTTTCGCTCAATAAACACTTGCAATGCCTAGTCTGGGAATTGAAACCATGATCCTATGACTGCGAGTCCGCTGCCCTAGCCACTGGGCCATTGCACCTCCACTCGTAAATCAGGTAGTTCACGAAGGAGTCATACACAATGGCTGGTGTAGCAGCACCATAGTCAACTGCTACAAAGGTAAAGATGATGCTTTAGATAGAAATAACTACAGGGATATCAAATTGCTGGATCATGTGATGAAGGTCATAGAGAGGGTCAGTTTAGATGAGAGTTTAGGGACCGGGTCAGTCTAGATGAGATGCAGTTTGGGTTCATGCCTGGGAAAAGCACCACTGATGCTATATTTCTGGTAAGGCAGCTGCAGGAGAAATACCTAGCCAAGGATAAACCTCTGTACCTGGCTTTCGTTGACATGGAGAAAGCCTGGTTGTCAAGCAGTGATTGGTGATAAACAAAGACACACACACACACATATGATGGGTCCTTTCTGTTTCTGTCTACCAAATCCACTCACAAGGTTTTGGTCAGCCCCAGCCTATAGTGGAAGACACTTGCACCCCACTGTGCCATGCAGTGGGACTGAACCAGGAACCATGTGGCTGGAAAGCAAGCTTCTTACCACACAACCAGCCATCATGTCAATTTCTAAATTAAAATTTACAAATTACAATTGAATTCAAGATTTTTTGATTAAAAACAAGTCCTTCATTCATTTGTGACATTATCACTTTTTAATAAAAAATATTTACAGAAATTTAATGAAAATAGTTAACGAAATTGATAATGAACAGCATACATTCAGTAACATTCTATTGATAAAGTCAGAATATTTAATGTGTAATATTCATCCAATCTGTATCTGCCCATCCCTACAGAACACTGAAGAGATGGAGATGGCATGGAGGATATTGTTGCCTCTTGGCAGAAACAGCCGTAAGGAACTGATCTTTTGCTCTTTTCTGTAATATTAATACATGTGTGTGTAACACATACTTACTACATGTGTATGTTTTTTTCTAATACTTTCTAATGCTTTGGAATAAATAGACACACTGGAATTGTCTATCGGATGATGGATGTCATTTTGTATCCTCTTCATTTTCTTATTTGCCGTATATATATATATATATATATATATATATATAAATTAGAAATGGAAACCAAAATAATAAATTGAACAATTAAATAATTTAATCATTATTTATATCAGTAAAAAAAAACAGTAAATTCTTTGAATATTTAATATCCCTTAGGTGGTTATTTAACACCTAACTAAATTTATATATATATATATCATCATCATCATCATCATCGTTTAATGTCCGCTTTCCATGCTAGCATGGGTTGGACGATTTGACTGAGGACTGGTGAAACCGGATGGCAACACCAGGCTCCAGTCTAATTTGGCAGAGTTTCTACAGCTGGATGCCCT
This sequence comes from Octopus bimaculoides, assembly GCF_046866305.1. Taxonomy (NCBI): domain Eukaryota; kingdom Metazoa; phylum Mollusca; class Cephalopoda; order Octopoda; family Octopodidae; genus Octopus; species Octopus bimaculoides. The sequence continues at coordinate 190,589,452 of NC_142929.1, read as the reverse complement.
TCCTAACGCCAACCACTCAGAGAGTGTAGTGGGTGCTTTTACGTGTCACCCGCACGAAAACGGCCACGCTCGAAATGGTGTCTTTTATGTGCCACCCGCACAAGCCAGTCCAGGGGCACTGGCAACGATCTCGCTCGAATATATATATATATATATATACCTGTACTGGTGCCATGTAAAAGTCACTCAGTACACTCTGTGAAGTGGTTGGTATTAGGAAGAGTATCCAACTGTAGAAACCAAGCCAAAACAGAGAATTGGAGCCTGGTACAGCCTCTGGCACTACCAGCTCCTGTCAAACACTCCAACCCATGCCATCATGCAAAACAGATGTTAAATGATGATGATTTATGCTTGTATGTGTGTGTGTATATATATATACACATATATATATATAACAAGGGGAAGCGAAATGCCTCCATTTCATATAGTTTTAATATCTTTCCATAAAAAAATTTAAATATACATATTCTATGGATGGTAAAAGCCTCATAAAATGTAGTGATATCTTTCATATAGTTTTAATATCTTTACCATCCATAAAATATGTTAAATTTTTTTATAAAAAGATATTAAAACTATATGAAATGAAGGCATTTCTCTTCCCCTTGTAATATGTTTTCCACATATTTTCACTTCATAATTTTGCCACATGGTGTATACTGATTCTCCAGCATTGTTGCTCCTTTTATATTTCTATTATATATATATATATATATATATATATATATATATATATATATATATGTATATTTCGTTTATGGATTTGGTTTTCAAGATTCTTTATGTGAGTTCGTGTATTGAAGCATATTCTGTTGTGGTCTGGGGAGAGTCATTCTCTTTTAGTGCCTTATAATTTAACACACTCACCAGTTTAGTTTGCATTCACTTAATTTTTATTCTTTTATTTGTTTCAGTCATTTGATTGTGGCCATGCTGGAGCACTACCTTAGTCGAATAAATTGACCCCATACTTTGTAAGTCTAGTACTTATTCTATCGGCCTCTTTGCCAAACCGCTAAGTTACAGGGACGTAAGCACACAAACATCAGTTGTCAAGCAATGTTGGGGGGACAAACACACACACACATATGATGGGCTTATTTTCAGTTTCCGTCTACCAAATCCACTCAAAAGGCTTTGGTCGGTCCGAGGCTATAGTAGAAGACACTTGCCCAAGGTGCCATGCAGTGGGACTGAACCCATAACCATATAGTTGGTAAGCAAGCTACTTACCACACAGCCACTCTTTTCTAAAATTTTCGTTGCGTCTTGCAACTTCTTCAATAATCAATGAAAAGATTGCAAGACACAACAAAAATTTTAGAAAATAACTAAATGAGTGGAAATCGAACCAGTGAGTGTGTTAAATAATAAGGCACTAAAAGAGAGTGACTCTCCTCAGACATAATATATGCAGATTGGAGCCTGGTGTCGCCTCCTGGTCCACCAGTCCTCAGTCAAATCGTCCAACCCATGCTAGCATGGAAAGCGGACGTTAAACAATGATGATGATGATGATGATGATATATATATATATATATATGTATATGTATATATATACACACATATATATATATATATATATATATATATATATATATATATATATCATGAGTCTTCCATAGATGGTTCTTCTGTGTCATCATTTGACTGTTTTAAATAACATTTACGTTCAATACGAGAGACCAACAAACGAGCATAAAAATCTTTATATTCAGGAGGTAAAACACCCAAAGTTTTTATCGCTCGGTCGACAATTTGTGTAGCACTCTGCATTGCTAAAGGGTCCTTGTTTCCATAGGGATCTTTGGGGTTATAGAGAGTGGGATCCAGGTGTTTCCAGAAAACATTGACAGCAATTCCAAACTCCTCTGATATAACATTGTGGAACCACAAAGCTGAAGCAAGAAGTAAGAAATAATATCAGATCAATAAAGTTATAAAGATTCAGATACACAATTAAACAAAGAATAATAATTTATGTGCATAAATAATTAGAAATGTAATGAATTCAATCACATTAATATTAATACAGTTCATAAATATGATAGTTTATTAATAGAGCAGTGGAGGCGCAATGGCCCAATGGTTAGGGTAGCAGACTCACGGTTGTAGGATCAACGGTTTCGATTCCTAGACCAGGCGTTGTGAGTGTTTATTGAGCGAAAACACCCAAAGCTCCAAAGTTCCACGAACCCTGCTGTACTCTTTCACCACAACTTTCTCTCACTCTTACTTCCTGTTTCTGTTGTACCTGTAATTCAAAGGGGCCAGCCTTGTCACACTCTGTGTCACGCTGAATATCCCCGAGAACTACGTTAAGGGTACACATGTCTGTGGAGTGCTCAGCCACTTGCATGTTAATTTCATGAGCAGGCTGTTCCATTGATCGGATCAACTGGAACCCTTGATGACTAATAGAGAAGGTAGTCATTGTGTGTGGCAGATGTGGAGGTACAAAACATAAACTTCCTCAAATGTCCAGGAAGATCTTTAGAAGTAGCAGATAGCTTTCATTACTTAGGCAATGAAGTTAGCAGAGGAGGAGGCAGTTCTGAAAGCAGAGCTGTTAGAATAAGAACAGGTTGGTAACAAAGAGCTTCTCCCTCATAGTGAAAGGCAAGATGTACGATGCCTGTATACGAACAGCAATGCTGCATGGCAGCAGGAAGATGAGGGACAAAGTGGTGAGAAATAATCTTTTGATGTTGAGCCTCATAAAGGAGATGACAAGTGATCAAGACTTCAGGGGATGCTGTGCTTGAGAAGATGCATCAAGGAACTTGTGGCCATCAACACATACAGGCGTGTCCTTTACAGTTATGCCCCCACCATCTTCCTGCGTCAGGCCCCTTCCATCCACTTTACATCTCCTCACCTTTCCCACCTCCCAGCCACTCCAATTTCCCTCAGCATCACTTGCTATAGCCGTGTCTTCCCCATCGCTAAACATCTCCGCAAACACTCTTACGGAACACCCCCCTCTATCTTCTCCAAACTACTTATACTGTTGCTTGTTTCAAACCCTCCGTTGTGGGGAAATATTACATTACTCGGAAACAAGTGATGGTTGGTGACTGGGAGAGCATCCATCTGTTGAGAATCTATCCCAACAACTTTAGTCCGACCTATGCAGGTATGGAAAAGCAGATGTTAAATGATGATGATGATGATGATGATAATGACAACAGTTGGCCTGCTATCTCTGTAATTGTGTGTATCAGAAGATAAAGGACAATGTGTAAGGAGTTGGGGAAGGGCTGCCCAGCCATTGTTAGACTGGAGAAAAATGGATGTGATGATGATGATGAAGATGATGATGATGCAAACTAGTGTTGACTTGCAATAGTAAAAATGTCAGTAATTAATATCAACATTAACT
>NC_142929.1:190516067-190583567 GCF_046866305.1 Octopus bimaculoides | reverse complement strand
CGTTTAACGTCCGCTTTCCATGCTAGCATGAGTTGGACGATTTAATTGAGGACTAGTGGACCAGATGGTTACACCAGGCTCCAATCTGATTCGGCAGAGTTTCTACAGCTGGATGCCCTTCCTAACGCCAACCACTCCGAGAGTGTAGAGGGTGCTTTTACGTGCCACCAGCAAGAGGGCCAGTAAGGCGGTACTGGCAACGGCCACGCTCAAAATGGTGTATTTTACGTGCCACCTGCACAAGAGCCAGTCCAGCATCACTGGCAATGACCTCCACCATCATAATCATCATCATCATCATCAAGCTAATGTGGGCATTCCCTGCTTGATGCAGCCCTTGCTCAACATTGGGGACTTAAGGCGGTGAGCTGGCAGAAACGTTAGTGCGCTGGACGAAATACTAAGCAGTATTTCGTCTGCCGTTATGTTCTGAGTTCAAATTCCGCCAAGGTCGACTTTGCCATTCATCCTTTCAGAGTCGATTAAATAAGTACCAGTTATGCACTGGGGTGGTTCTAATCAACTTAATCTCTTTGTCTGTCCCCTCTATGTTTAGCCCCCTTGAGGGCAATGAAGAAATAGACATTAGGACCTAGAAGGGCATCAAGCTGGCAGAATCATTACTGCACCTGGCAAGATGCTTAGCGACATTTTATCTGTCTTTATGCTGTGAGTTCAAACTCTGCTGGGGTCACCTTTGCCTTTCATTCGTTCGGGGTCGATAAAATAAGTACCAGTTATGTACTGGAGGTTGATGTAATTGATTTATGCCGCCACTGAAGTTGCTGGCAGCCTCGTGTTAAAATTTGAAACCATTATTGTCATTCTGTGCTAAATGAAGCAGTGATGACTGAAGATTCTGTAAATAATAATAATAATAATAATAATGATGATAATAATAATAATAAGCATTATGCTGATAATTATTATTATTATTCTTTTACTTGTTTCAGTCATTTGACTGCGGCCATACTGGAGCAGCGCCTTTTAGTCGAACAAATCGATGCTAGGACTTATTCTTTGTAAGCCTAGTACTTATTCTATTGGGCCCTTTTGCTGAACTGCTAAGTTACAGGGACGGAAACACACCAGCATTGGATATCAAGCAATAGTGAGGGGACAAACACAGACACCCAAATACATACATACAAGCATGCATGCATACATACATACATATACATACGACGGGCTTCTTTCAGTTTCCGTCTACCAAATCCACTCACAAGGCTTTCGTCAACCCGAGGCTTTAGTAGAAGACACTTGCCCAAGGTGCCATGCAGTGGGACTGAACCCAGAACAATGTGGTTTGTAAGCAAGCTTCTTATCACACAGTTAAGCCTGTGCTTATCATTTACATTATTATTATTATTATTATTATTATTAAAGCAGTCAAACTGTCTAACCCATGCCAGCATGGAATGCAGATGTTAAATGATGATGATGATGAAGCTTGATACAAAATAAATTAACATGAATGAGTGAAGGTACCATGGCTCAGTGGTTACAGCATTGGGCTCACAATCATGAGGTAGTGAGTTCGATTCCTGGACTGAGTTGTGTGTTGTGTTCTCAAGCAAGACACTTTATTTCACATCGTTCCACTTCACTCAGCTGTAGAAATGAGTTGCGACGTTACAGGTGCCAAGCTGTATCGGCCCCTTTGCCTTTGCCTTGGATAACATTTGTGGTGTGGAGAGAGGAGGCTGGTATGCATGGGCGACTGCTGGTCTTGCATAAACAACCTTGCCCAGACTTGTGCCTCGGAGGGTAACTTTCTAGGTGCAATCCCATGGTCCTTCATGACCAAAGAGGGTCATGACCCTAACTCAAATGAGATAAATAAAGTATTTCATCAAGAACTAAATTGAAATATTTCAGTGTTAGTTTCTGATGAAATGGTTTAGTCATCTTATTCAAATTAATCACAGAATGATTCGCCACATGGAGGCAATGACCAAGACCTTTGGCACTATGTCGTGCTTGAGAAGACACATAAAGCCAAATAACATTGCAGTTGTGGCAGATATTGGTGTCAGGCAAATGGCACCTGTGCTGGTGGCACATATAAGCACCCATTACACTCTTGGAGTGGTTGGTGTTAGGAAGAGCATCCAGCTGTAGAAACCATGCCAAATCAGATTGGAGTCTGGTGCAGCCTTCTAGCTTGCCAGCCCTGGTCAAACCGTCCAACCCATGCCAGCATGGACAATGGATGTTAATTGATGATGATGATGATGCTGATTGTTCTTGAACTGTGGAAACAGCTGCAGAGCATCGTCATCACCATCTTTTAATGTCCGTTTTCTATTCTGGCATGGAGTGGACAGTTTGATAGGAGCTGACCAGCCAGGGAGCTGCACAAAGCATCATTGCCTTGTTTCAGCATGGTTTCTGCAGCTTGATACCCTTCCTAATGCCAGCCATTTTACAGAATGTACTGGCCCCCCCCCCCCCCCCAAACAAGAGTTGAATCCAGAGTAATGACACTTACCTGGGATAAAGAGGACGTCCCCTGGCTCCAAGATACACTCATACCGAGTTGCTTTCAGGAATAACGGAAATTTCTCCGTGTTTATATTGTCAATATCTAAAACTGTAGATTTGCCATCTTGGAAAAGAAATGGAAATAAATAAATAAATAAATAAAGGAAACAACACCACCACGACCACCACTACCAACAACAACAATCATTAAGGCGATGGTGGTAATAGTAGAGAAGGAAACCACAGATATACACACATATATATAAATACAATGGGCCTCTTTCATTTTCTAGCTACTAATCCAATTTAGGAGGTTTTTGATGGCCCAGGGCCAGGGTACCATGCGCTAGGACTGAACTCGAAGCCAAGCAGTTGCAAAGTGAGCTTCTTAATGCTACAACCTCTTAATATTCAGGTGAATCCTGTGTGTTGAGAAAATATAAATCGTCTCAAGAACGAAAACGTTTTCCAATGACGAACAAACAGCGATTCACGTTCGAACCTGCCAGAAAGAATTAAGAATGAATAAATACATTATCGTTTGGATTCCTGCTGTTTTGCGCGATTCTCATCGATTATTAAAAATATTTTTGTTATTAAAGAATAAAATGTTTTGAATGACACAACAATGCATTATAATACAAACGAAGGACTATAATAACTGTTGAAATTTAATCATTCATAGTCTGATATATTTCGGAATATAAAAATTCTTTCTTCAGATATTCCAAGGAATTGATGGAGTCGCTGCTAGAATCGGTTAGCAGCGACTCCATCAATTCCTAGGAATATCTGAAGAAGGAATTTTTGTATTCCAAAATATTATTGTATCAAACTATGGATGATTAAATTACAACAGTTATTCATAGTCCATTTTTTGTATTATAGTGCATTGTTGTGTCATTCAAAGCATTTTATTCTTTACAAGCGATACACAATGCTTCAAGCGAACTACAATACTCTCCTGTATTTTTGTTATATTTCATTTTATTTGCAGCGAAGGAATTATCGAGTTGCTAACATGCTATACAGAGTTATTTCCCTTACATTAAACTTCTATTCCAAAGTAAAAAAAAAAAAAAACCCAAAAAACACAACAAGGGATTTTCTAAGTGGTTGTTCGACCTGTTAGAAGTAGCAGCTAAATATCTTTAAGCCACACTCTCAGGCAGGATTCTCTTTTTGACTCTTATGGCACACAAAAGATCAAATAAATAAATTACTGGAGCTTTTCACTCGGAAACATATATAATAATAATAATAATAATAATATATAATAATAATAATAATGCCTTGATTGCCATACCAGGCAGTGGCTCTCATGGCTTCTGATCTTCTTTTCTACACTAAGCACAAGGCCCGAAATTTTGGGGGAGGGGGTCCAGTCGATTAGATCGACTCAAGTACGCAACTGATACTTAATTTATCGACCCCGGAAGGATGAAAGCCAAAGTCGACCTTGGTGGAATTTGAACTCGGAACATAAAAACAGATGAAATACTGCTAAGCTTTTCACCTAGTGTGCTAATGGTTCTGCCAGCTTGGCACCTTATGGCTTCTGATCTTAACTGACTGGAAGTGTTATCATGTAGGTACATTGTTTTGTCTTTGTATAAAAGATGGGCTACAGCAAATATTCTGCTCAATACCACAGATTTGCTTGTCAGTTGTTTGACCTTAACTAGTTGAGCATGTCCCTTGGTGGCTGACGATAGGTGCATCTCTGATCAGGAGCAGAAGTAGTGGGGGAGCATCATAGCCATGTGTTGAGAGGAATTCTTTGGGGTTTGGATAATTCCCCTTTGGAAACATGGGTGTTTCGTTCAACTTCCTTAAACAACCCTTATTTAGGGACCTTTTGAGTGGGATGCGCTATTTGACCTGAAGAAAATTCTAACTGGGCCCCACCTGCAAGGTCATGCACTGTTTATCTTGATATGAGATCACCATGTTGTGCACATATGGTTGTGATGCATGTGCCTGGTGTACCCTTATCAGACGGGTAGTCATGATGGGTATAATGGGCTTCGCATATTTTACCCCAGTGTCAGTTTCATGGTTTGCAATGCGCTCTCGCTCAATAATAATTATTATTATTTCGCTTAGGCTCAGTGATTCTAATAGCCTGGTGTGAGAACTCAATATTCATATAATGCAAGTGAAATCGAAATCATAATTGAACCATATTCGATGACTGGCACCTGTGCCAGTGGTGTGCTAACAGCACCATCTGAGTGTGGTCATTGCCAGAGCAGCTGTCTGGTTTCTGTGCCAGTGGCACGTATATAGCACCATTTGAGTGTTATCGTTACCAGCGTCGCCTTACTGGCACTTGTGCCAGTGGCATGTTAGAAAACATTCAAGCGAGGTCGTTGCCAGTGCCACTGGATTGGCTCCTGTGCAGGTGGCACTTAAAAAACACCATTTTGAGCATGGCCATTGCCAGTACTGTGTGACTGGCCCTCGTGCCGGAGGCACGTAAAAGCACCCACTACACTCTCGAAGTGGTTGGTGTTAGGAAGGGCATCCAGCTGTAGAAACCTTGCCAGATTGGATTGGAGCCTGGTGTAGCCTGCTGGTTTGCCAGTCCTCAGTCAAATCGTCCAACTCATGCTAGCATGGAAAGCAGACATTAAACGATGATGATGATGATGATGATGATGAGATAAAATAATCAAATCAAAAAGAAAAAACTTCCATTCATTGTTTAAGTAAAGTAAACGCTGATAGAAACTACGTACCTTGGAGATAAAGGTAGTGAGCATCCTGGGGGCTAAACAGCACAACTCGTTTACGGCCTTTGATTTGCATCAGTATATTATCCATGATCTAATTAAAAAAATTAAAAAAAAAAAAGGTATATAAATTCAAGTATATTAAGGCAGTGCTGCATCATGGCTCTCCAGTTTAATGGCTGGGACCAGCAAAAACAGATACATCCATGCACACATGTATGTATGAATGTGCGTGTGTGTATTTCTATATACCATCATCATCATTATCGTTTAACGTCTGCTTTCCATGCTAGCATGGGTTGAACAGTTTGACTGAGGTCTGGAGAGCCAGCGGCTGCACCAGGCTCCAATCTGATCTGGCAAAGTTTCTACACCTGGATACCCTTCCTCATGCCAACCACTCCGAGAGTAGGAAACTTTGCCGTATAGGAAATTTTGAAGATAATGGCAGGCAACCTGATTTAGAGAAATTACAGCTCTGAAAAAAATTAGTTTTTATATATATATATGCTTTTTATAATTCTGTTTTAGATTTAATTGTTTTTTTGTTTTCTTTTTGTTCTTTGTAAACGTTATCATATTTATTTTGCATTACTTTTTATTTAAGCAGAAATTTAATTTTTTTTTTTTGAAAACATAATCCTGTTTTAGATTGCTTCATTTTGCTGACCCCTACTCCTGTAGCTTTGCTATAATAATATAATATATGTTGGTTGAAACAATTATATACCAAGGGAGGAATTCATATTTTTTGGTGAAATTGTCTTGCAGAAAAATTTCCAATACGGCAAACTTTCCTATGGCCCAAAATCCTGAGGCAAAAATATCTGAAAGGAACTCAGCCACTTTGCCTCTGTGAGGCCCAACACTCGAAAGGAAACTTTGCCTCTGTGACACCTAGATGGTAAAAAAGAATTCTAATGAATGGTTACCTCTTACTTACAGAGTTGTTAGGGTCTGGTCTTACTTACATCATAGTGGGTCCAGAGTTGGGTTGATTTTGAAGCAATACGAAAGACACTGGAGAAGAAGGATTTGGCAGGAAAAAGATCTGGAATGTTCAAATCATTTGCTATTTGTGGAAACTGTTCTTCGATGTTTGCAACTGTATTTCGTGGGTCACCTCCCAAGGAACGCAGATAGTATTTCTCCTCCTAAAGAATAAATAATTAGATAAATAAATAAACATAAACCTTTCAAGGTGGTGCTCCAGCATGGCTGTTGTCTAATGACTGACACAAGTAAAAGTATTTAAATGTATCTCTTCTTTTTTTTGAAAAAAGTTATGTTTAATGTTTCAGTCCATTTAAGAAAAAAAATCTTTACAAAGGTGTAGGCATGGCTGTTGGGTAAGCAGCTTGCTTTCCAACCATATGGTTCTGGGTTCAGTCCCACTTTGTGGTACCTTGGGCAAGTGTGTTCTGCAATAGCCTTGGGATGACCAAAGCCTTGCGAGTAGATTTGGTAGAAGGAAACTGAAGGAAGCCCGTTGTGAGTGTATGTATATATAAATGTGCATGTGTGTCTCTGCATCTGTTTGTCTCCCACCATCACTTCAGAACTGATGTTGGTTTGTTTACATTCCTGTAACTTAGCATTTCAGCAAAAGATATTGATACAATAAGTACTAGGCTGAAACAAATGGTAGTGTGGTCAATTCGTTTGACTAGCATTCTTGTAGGTGGTGCCCCAGCATGGCCACAGCCTAATGACTGAAACAAGCAAAAAATAAAAGGAATGCAATAAAAAAGCAAAAACAAAGAATTTGAAGGAAAATTATCAAAGAAATGAACTGACCGGACAAATGAAAAATTCTTCATTAGAATCTTGTGATGCTCGTTTGACCAGTTCTGAGAATGGTAAAATCCTACAAGGAAAACCAACAAGAAGAAATCATCATCATCATCATCACCATTTCCATGCTGGCATGGGTTGGACAATTTGACAGGAGCTGGCAAGGCTGGGGAGCTGTGCCAGGCTCCAATTGTCTGTTCTGGCATGGTTTTCTACAACTGGATGTCCTTCCTAATGCCAACCACTTTACAAAGTGGAATCGGTGTATTTCATGTGACACCAAGTTTATTTCCCAGTTGTGATGGGTCAGCCACAAATTGTTGTTAATTTCTTGTAGATCCTAGTTGTATGTCTCATCCGATGTGTAACTGTCACTGCACTATCCAAATGTGGCCGATGCCACTACCTGCTGACTGGTCCCTGTACCAGTGGCACATAAGAAGCACTATCCGAACGTGACCAATGCCAATGCCGGTGGCATGTAAAAGGCAATATCCGAACGTGATTGATGCCAGTGCCACCTGACTAGCTGCCATGCTGGTGGCATGTAAAAAGCACCCACTACACTCTCGGAGTGGTTGGTGTTAGGAAGGGCATCCAACTGTAGAAACATTGACAGATCAGATTGGAGCCTGGTGCAGCTGCTGGCTCTCCAGACCTCAGTCAAACCGCCCAACCCATGCCAGCATGGAAAATGGACGTTAAACGATGATGATGATGATGATGATGATGATGGAAAAGTGGACTTAAAAAAATAAATGATGATGATGATGATGATGATGATGAAAGTGAAAACTTACCGATAGAGAAAATTTTTACTTAGAAAATCCATCTGTGGGTTTTCTGAGACATGAGTGGTAACATTTTGGCCTCCAGCCTGTGATATCAAATACTCTACGGTCCATTTACTCGTACAGGATCCAAGGTCGAATCCTCTAAGCACAACTGGAACTCGCTGTTGTTAAAGAAGAGAATGGTGGGTGAACATTTCATATAAACAGTGCGTTTGTGAAAGAACAAAGGGGAAAGTTCCTGATGAAAGTTCAGTTCCTAGATGGCATTGGTATGGCTTAAGGCAGAGGCATGACTGGTTCAGAAGTTTGGGGATATGAATGAGGTTTCAGGTTCAGTCCCACGTCACAGTCACTTGGATAAAGTGTCTTCTACTATAGACCTGAGATGATCAGATCTTTAAATGAATTTGGTGAACAGAAACTGTGTGGAAGCCTAAAATAATTTCTTTTAATTTTTAACTCCAAGCTTTTAGGGCTCTCTGAGTTAAAGGGGCCCTCCCAGCACCTAGGGCCTGTTGGGGGCCATGGGCCTTACATAAATCTGGCCCTGTCACCACCTCAACTGTTTTAGGATACAAACTTCCTGTTTTAAAGTGATTTTATTTAAAATTTACCATCAAAATTTCGTGTTCGTTTATGATCCAAACACTAGCTTAATAATAGTTTTAAATTTTGGTGCAAGGCCAGCAATTTCAGGGAAGGCGTAAATCAATTACATCACCCTCAGTGCCCATGGGCTACTAACCCTAAGATTCTGAGTTCGATTCCAAGCAGTGATCTGAATAATAATAATAATATCAAAAAATACCTTAGGAATGAGAACCCAGGTTCGAAATTTCTCCAAGACACCTGATGAAGGCTGGAGGGTATATCAGCTGAAACGTTGTGTTAACAACAAACAAGATGAAGACAAATATCTCTCAAATATAAATAATGTACAACTGGTATTTGTTTTATTGACCTGAGAAAGATGAAAGGTCAAGTCAACCTTGGTGGAATTTGAACTCAGAATGTAAAGACAGATGAAATGCCACTAAGTATTTTGTCTGGCATGATGATGATTCTGTCAGTTTACTGCCATGTACCAGCATAATAATGACAAAGTTATTTTACTAAATTTGTCATCATTTAAAAGATTAATTGAAACAAATTAATTATATTTCAATACATGTCATAATCATGAGGTGAGGTAGAAGTTGGTACTTAACAACAACTCCAAGAGAACTCCTACACGGTCGCTTGAACTTCGAGAAATAACAACCAAATCTCACTCAAATTGCATCCTACCAAATTAATAGTGAAGGAACGACATCACCATCATTTGACGTTTTCCACAGGGACAGTTACACCTCAGGAGAGACATACAACTAGGATCTACAAGAAATTAACAGCAATTTGTGGCTGACCCATCACAACTGGGAAATAAACTTGGTGTCACATGAAATACACCGAGTCCACTTTGTAAAGTGGTTGGCATTAGGAAGGACATCCAGTTGTAGAAAACCATGCCAGAACAGACAATTGGAGCCTGGCGCAGCTCTCCAGCCTTGCCAGCTCCTGTCAAATTGTCCAACCCATGCCAGCATGGAAATGGTGATGATGATGATGATGATTTCTTCTTGTTGGTTTTCCTTTATTACTTTACCATTCTCAGAACTGGTCAAAGGAGCATCACAAGGTGGTTTGAGAGGAGCTGGTCAACCAGAGAGTTGCACTAGGTTCAATTTCTCTTTTCTGTGATTTTTAAAATGATTTCATGATAGGTCAATGGCTCGTACTGAGTTACCTGACAACAACTACTTTCACAGAAACAAACAAGGACCCAATTCCTTGCCCCTTTCCTTCTCTGTCAGGTAACGGTAGTTATTCTGGAAGTCTGCCAATAACAGTTTACACCTGTCTCACCAAAGACTGTGTGTTATCATACAAACTTGTCCTTTACAATCATGCCACCCCCACCACTCCCACATAATCTGTCCTCTATCAAAACACCCCTACAACCCATCTTCCAAGCATCCTCCCACATCCCACGGCAAGTCCCTCACGTGCCAAGCCACATACTCTCCAAGCTCCAGCATATCAACCACACCGCCCCCTTCCCAGCCACTCCAATTTCTCTCACCCTCACTCACTTCAGCTACGTCTTCCCCATCTCTTCTAGACATGTCCCCACAAACTCTAATGGAGCATCCCTCTCTATCTTACTTATACTCCCCCACCCAACAACCCAGTTCCCTGTAGATAGGCCCTAATACATCTCCAACCATCTATTTCTCTCTCACTGTCTCTCTAATTCTCTCTCCTCTTCCTCTCCTACTTAAGTAGCCAAGCATAATCTCTATAGTATCGACAACTCTCCCCGTCCTTCTATCATACTCTAATCCCAACTACTTCCCTCACTTCCACGCCATCTTTCAACTAAGAGGTCTTTCTCTTGTAAGCTACTTGGTGACCCCATTGGTGCGTGTGCCACATAATAGGCACCCTGTCCACTCTATAAAGTGACTGGCATTAAGAAGGTCATCTGGCTGTAGAAACCATGCCAAAAAAAGACAAATTGAGCCTAGTACAACTCTCTGGCAGACCAGCTCCTCTCAAACCATCAGATCCATGCCAGCATGGAAAACGACTTCAAATGATGATGATGATGATGATGATGATGATGATGATGTTCCTTCTTTATTAATTTGGTACGATGCAATTTGAGCGAGATTTGGTCGTTATTTCTCGAAATTCTCTTCGAGTTGTTAAGTACCAATTATCTGTTCCGATTGAACAAACCTATCATCAAAGACATCCTACACGTGACCATGCTACAATTTAATACACCAACAACCATACTCTCCATTATTTGAGACGTTTGGGCGAAATGCTTAGCGGTATTTCGTCTGTCTACGTTCCGAGTTCAAATTCCGCCGAGGTCGAATTTGCCTTTCATCCTTTCGGGGTCAATAAATTAAGTACCAGTTGCATACTGGGGTCGATCTAATCAACTGGCCCTCTCCCACTAAATTTCAGAAAGGATTATTAAAGACGGTAGGGTGAAATATTAAAGAAATCTGACTGCTGTTTCTAGCGACTGCTATAATTAGTTCGGAGTTATTTCCCTTGCTCATGTGAATGTTTTTTTTTTTCTCTCTCTCTAAGTCAATTATCAGCCCCTACCGTAAAACTTTAGTCTTTTCACCATAAACCATATTTCAGGGCTCCTGAAGATAATTGCAGAAGATATTTTTTCAAGAAATCTAATTACTGAATTACTCAAACATTGTCCTCTCCAATATAAATTTAACCGGTTTCAAATTAAATGCAGGCAAAAGATGTTGTGGTTTATTTTGAATTAGGGTCCCTTTCGTTTATTTATTTAATACCTTGAACGGAAAGGAATGAACGACACCACATCTCATTTATTTTGTCATATTTAAATAATTTAACCCTTCGGCGGAGTTTTGGAATAGCTCACCCACATGTTCGATTTTCTCCGTTTTCATGGGGGTTTATCAATATTTTATTTCCACCACGCACTTCAAGATGATGGGGCCTTTATATATATAAAACATTTTAAAAGTCTATGATTCCCATCTTCATCCACAGGGTTCTTACGATGGATTTTTAAGTTTCATTTTGTGTTAAAAAAAGGAGGGGAAAATTGTAAAGATGATCACCGTCGTACGCCAGAGCAGGAGTTACATTCCAAAATCATAAGGTCATGGATTTCAAATTTTAGTTTTAAAAAAAGCTTCCCCACCGCCCATTGTTTTAAAGTACAACGGTGTAAAAACGACTGGAAAATCTTTCGGGTGCCCCGGGTAGGAGTAGGAGGGAACGAAAAATGATAGACTTTAAAAATAATTCTGGGGTTACCTACAAAAGTGTGTCCCTCCCCACAACTTTGTTTCTTCATAACTATTAGCTGTCAGAAGTGAAAGTGCTCACTGCTAGTGAAGTGTCTGTCTGTCTGCCTGTCTGTTGCTGGTTTGAGTTGATTCTTTGGCTACTGACAGCTAATACCATGACTGGCCGGAGCGAGCTATTGGCTTACTTACTTACTGATATCTATCTACTATCTACCTATCTATCAATCACTCGTCCACCTTATTAGAAAACACAAATTTAATATAAAAACATATTTCCTGAAATTGCAAATTATTTAAAATATAAAAATATAATTTTCAACAGAGAGAATTTATCAAAATAGAAAACAAATGAAGTTTGAAGTTTAAAAATAATAGGATCGACCACTCACGACTAGCTAGCGCGGACGCGAGTACCCTTATACTCTGTGTTGTGTTTTCAAACGCATGGATATAGGTGTCAAATTTGTTCCAATAACTTTCGAGTAATAGATAGATAGAGAGAGAGAGAGACAGACAGACATATAGCTCGCTCCGGCCAGTCATGGTATTAGCTGTCAGTAGCCAAAGAATCGACAGGTAAGCAACAGGCAGGCAGACAGACAGACAGACAGATACTTCACTAGCAGTGAGCACTTTCACTTCTGACAGCTAATAGCATGATAGTGCCAAAATTTCATTTAAAAATACCCAATTTTTTTGGAAGGTACGAGGAAACATAGGCAACTGGTGTGAATTTTCTGTAACTATTCTCTCCATCCTCGGAAAAAAACAAAATTCCACAACAAATTCCGATATAATTGGAATCTGTATTTATAAAAAAAAAGAAATTAATTAAAAATACCCATTTCTCTGGAAGTTATGTGAAGACAAATTAGAGCGTAGGGGGGGGGGGCACACTTGTGTCGATATTTTGGTTTTTTTCATAAAGGGCTGTCCAACATTCTTTTGAAGTGTTTGGTGTAAAATAATTTGAAAAAACCCGGTCAAAACGGAGAAAATGCAATTTGGAAATGCGATGAGGAGAAATTTATTATTCCATGGAATGTGTTTAGAACACACATTACGAAACTGAAGTTAAGCAGGAAAATAAAGATTTAGTATATTGGTACCTTCGGGTATATCACATTTTTAAATTCTTCGCAAGAAATTCCAGAAATATATTGCAGTTGTTTGACCTTTGACCTCCGATCACAATTTTCACAACCAGATATTAATTCCATCATCCAACAAGAAATGTATTTCTATGGGTGTCGTGCCTAAATAGTCCCTCTTCATATTTTATACCAGAAACAGAGGTTTCATTCATCTTTACACATTGTGCAAATAAATATTATAAATTGTAATTTATATTTCAAAAATTATTTCAGATGATAAATATCAATTAAAGGTGTCTTTTAATTTTCTGTTGAATAAAGAATGAGAACTAAACAACCGTATCTGTATAAAAGTCAACCGTTAAGCGGTGTAAGACCTTGTTCCACCATCAAACCTAAGCATGGCAGCTTCAGGGCTGAGATATGTCCTTAATTATCACAGACACTGTCTTTCCGCCGCTTCTAACGTTATTCTTTCAATGTCCTTACTTTCTAGGAAATATCTTCATGCCAACAAGGTTAAGCTGATTCGGTTTCTAAACTTTTCGCATGCCAATGTTAAAAGAAACCCGATAGCTTTGCATCGACCTCTACAGGGACACTCTTCACACAAGTCATTTCATTCAACACATTCTTTAATTCTCTCCAAGCAGCGATATGCTACTGCTGCTCGACTTGGAACTTTTTTACACAGATCATATCACGATGACAAATCGGATAAACCCTGTTTGAAATTAATGGATTTTCCTGAAATAATCTGGCCGAGTCCGATAAAATCCTTCCGAAACTGGTGGTTTTCTAAATTAATTCAAGGATATTATGATCACAGCTTTTCCATAGATTCTTTCCTAACTGGCTCAGAACAGGTGTGTACTTATGAAAAATAAGGAAAAATATATATGATTTAACATTGAGCAAGTCATATTATACTTTTCTAAAGTTTGTTTATTTTATTTAATTTTCTTTTTCAATGGTTTGAACTGAAAGGAAGGGAACTGTGCCCGTGGCTATTGCAAGGCCCTTCCAGACAGGTGAGATAGATGCACCTAAGTTGGAGGAGATGAAGCCACTGTCGTAGAATTAAAAAAATACTGAGTGAAGAAACTGTCTGTGGATTAATGTGTTTGTGGGAGACTCGAGTGTTTTTAGGAGGAGACGGGGTATGCATCGAGGATGTTTGTATGTATAGCAATTGCACCGCCTCAAATGAGGGACCAATATTCCATTTTGGGTCTTGTTAGCAGCTGTTGAGGGTGAAATTTTTTTTTGTGACCCTAAAGAGAACAACTGGTCTCAGCTTAACTCGGTTGTCGAAATCTCTGGTCGCTCACGGTAACCAACTAAAAAACTCGAGAAAAACTGTTATTTAATTATTATATCAAACATTGCCAGTATTTCTCAGATAAGTCAGTTTGTCAGAAACAATGCATGAACTTAGCTCAACCCAGCCCTCCTCCTATAGAATTTCTCTCTCATTAACGAATCAATGAATGAAAATCCCCCCTCCCCCAACAATCAGTGTTTTATCGAAGCTTTTCGCAACTATTTAAAATGTTATGAGATATTTCGTTAATATTATTGGCAAATGTTAGTTTCTTGCATACAACACGAATTTCTGTGAGGGGGAAATGTCTTCAGTTGAACGTCTGTCAGTATATTATTAATTTTATCAACTCTTTGGGAATGAAAACCAACGATGATGCCGTAATGATTAGCCATCTTTAGCTAGGTGCCCTTTCTGTGTCCAGTGAGTGGCTTACCCAATTACTTTCTAGTTCCCTCTGTTCTGCTGCATGCATACAAACAGCATGGCTCCTCTTTTCGGTCCATTCTTCAATGTCGTCTGTGAACAAAAGTCTTTGATAACCTCTTGCTCTTCCCGTCAACACAGAAAGGTGAATCGTGGTGCATTATCTTTCCAAAACATGATAGCTTTGTGCACTTGATTCTCGATAATAGATACCTTTGCACGTTTAGTTTTTTTCAGTATTGCATTAGTTAACCCGTCTCTCCAGCTTATTCTGTCCAGTCTGCGAACGATCTACCTTTGAAAGGCTTCTGTTTTTTTCTCCATAACTGTGTACATTGTTCAAGTTTCTGCCCCATTGAGGACATTTGGCATAATATATCTCTTTACTAGCTGCAGTTTTAGATGCAGTGCCGGCGAAATTTTTTTTTCATTCTTAAATACTCTAATGATATAAGCTTAAAAAGTACAAGTGACGGAACTACAAAATATTTAGTGAGGTGTACAAATTCTACCTATACAGAAACATTTACCGATTCCATAAATGATGCAGTTGGAATATTGATTTTTCGGAACTCTACATGGCTCCGACCGTTGAGAGTGAAACAGTATTTTGTCCTTAAAACAAAACGATAAGATAACAACAAATTGTCAGCTGTTCAGTATTCTATTGTTTTGGTCCTCCCCCGCTCTCTCTCTCTCAATTGTTTTAGTGAAGCTGAAAAACTTCGAAAACAATTTGTGAAGTTTTTTTTTAAACTTCAATAAAACACTATATTTAATGCTTCTGTGTACCACGAGTCTATACGAGTGATCCTCTCAAAGTAAATAACACAATATTTTGTGTTTTAACACAACATCCACGTTAAGTCCGAGATTAAAATTACTTTAGAGCAGAGGTTCTCAAACTTTGTGGGCCACCGCCTCCCTCTTAGCCACATAATACCCTCAGCTTCCCCACCCCTATTTTTATGTATTTTTCTTTTTTTTTATTATTTTACTTGTTTCAGTCACTTATTCAGGACTTATTCTTTGTAAGCCTAGTACTTATTCTATCGGTCGCTTTTGCCGAACCGCTAAGTTACGGGGACCTAAACACACCAGCATCGGTTGTCAAGCGATGTTGGGGGGGACAAACACAGATACACAACATATATACATACATGCACACACACACACACACATATATATATACGACGGGCTTCTTTCAGTTTCCGT
The DNA here is from genome assembly GCF_046866305.1 of Octopus bimaculoides. NCBI lineage: Eukaryota > Metazoa > Mollusca > Cephalopoda > Octopoda > Octopodidae > Octopus > Octopus bimaculoides. The sequence continues at coordinate 190,567,844 of NC_142929.1, read as the reverse complement.
CTACCAAATCCACTCAGAAGGCTTTGGTCGGCCCAAGGCTATAGTAGAAGACACTTGCCCAAGGTGCCACGCAGTGGGACTGAACCCGGAACCCTGTGGTTGGTAAGCAAGCTACTTACCACACAGCCATATACTATATATATATATATATATCATCATCATCGTTTAACGTCCGCTTTCCATGCTAGCATGGGTTGGACGATTTGACTGAGGACTGGTGAAACCGGATGGCAACACCAGGTTCCAATCTAATTTGGCAGAGTTTCTACAGCTGGATGCCCTTCCTAACGCCAACCACTCAGAGAGTGTAGTGGGTGCTTCTACGTGTCACCCGCACGAAAACGGCCACGCTCGAAATGGCGTCTTTTATGTGCCACCCGCACAAGAGCCAGTCCAGGGGCACTGGCAACGATCTCGCTTGAAAACCCTACAAAGTCCAGTCAGGCGGTACTGGCAACGGTCACGCTCAAGATGGTACATCTTATGTGCCACCCGCACAAGAGCCAGTCCAGGGGCACTGGCAACGATCTCACTTGGCTTGCCGGGTCTTCTCACGCACAGCACATTTCCAAAGGTCTCGGTCAGTAGTCATCGCCTTGGTGAGGCCCAATGTTCGAAGGTCTTGCCTCACCACCTCAGCCCAGGTCTTCCTGGGCCTACCTCTTCCATGGGTTCTCTCAACTGTTAGGGTGTGGCACTTTTTGACGCAGCTATCCTCATTCATTCTCACCACATGTCCAAACCAGCGCAATCGTCTCTCTTGCACACCACAACTGATGCTTCTTATGTTCAGCTTTTCTCTCAAGATACTTACACTCTGACGGGTATGCACATTGACATTACACATCCAGCGGAGCATACTGGCTTCATTCCTTGCGAGCTTACGCATGTCCTCAGCAATCACAGCCCATGTTTCACTGCCATGTAGCATGGCTGTTCGTACACATGCGTCATACAGTCTGCCTTTTACTCTGAGTGAGAGTCCCTTTGTCGCCAGCAGAGGTAAGAGCTCTCTAAACTTTGCCCAGGCTATTCTTATTCTAGCAGCTACACTTTCAGCGCACCCACCCCCACTACTAACTTGGTCACCCAGATAGCGGAAGCTATCGACTACCTCTAGTTTTTCTCCCTGGAATGAGATAGAAATATATATATATATATATATATATATATATATATATATATAGAATTAGACAGGCTTGGAGGAGAAGGGTGTGGAAGCTTAAAGACCCTGCAAACGGACAGAGACTTAGAGACAAGTTACTTGAAGCATTTAACGAAATAGAAGGGGATATAGCATCATACAACGTGGAAGACAATTGGAGATTTCTGCGGGACAACCTGTTGAAAGCCACCGACCAGATTTGTGGGTGGTGTAAGGTCCCCTCCCGACCCAGAGTAACGTGGTGGTGGAACAAGGAGGTAGACAGGGCTATTAGACAAAAGAAACAGGCTTGGAAGGACTGGAAGAACGGTGGTAGCAGGGAATTGTACCAATGTGCCAGAAGGGAGGCTAGGCGACAGGTTTATTTAGCCAGAGGGGAAGCAGATAAGGAAAGATTTGCCAATGTTCTGCGCCGTGAGGACCAAAGACTCGAGGTATTTCGTGTTGCAAGACAGTGTAGGAGAGAGAATAGTGATGTTGTAGGAGAGAAATGTGTTCGCATGGATGATGGTACGCTTGCATTAAATGAGGATGCAAAGAAAGAGGTCTGGAGATGCCACTACGATAGATTGCTTAATAAAGAGAATGAATGGGAGAAAGAGAGCCTGCCGTATGTCGACCCAATAGAGGGACCAGCTATCCGAGTTGATAGTACCAGGGTAGATAAAGCAATTAAGAGTATGAAGACCGGGAAAGCCCCCGGCCCATCAGGAATCACTGCAGAGATGCTCAAAATATCTGGCAGTGTTGGCTATAGCCTAGTCACCCGTATTACGAACCAGGTGATACACGAAGGAGTCATACCCAATGACTGGTGTAGCAGCATCATAGTCAACTGCTACAAAGGTAAAAGTGACGCTTTAGATACAGATAATTACAGAGGCATCAAGCTGTTAGATCAGGTTATGAAAGTTACAGAGAGGGTCATAGCCCAACTAATTAGGGAGCGAATCAATTTAGATGAGATGCAGTTTGGGTTCGTGCCAGGTAAAAGCACTACTGATGCCTTATTTCTAGTGAGACAGTTGCAGGAGAAATACCTAGCTAAGGATAAACCTCTGTACCTGGCTTTCGTTGACATGGAGAAAGCCTTTGACAGGGTCCCCCGATCCCTTATTTGGTGGTCAATAAGGAAACTTGGGATAGAAGAATGGTTAGTGAGAGCTGTGCGAGCCATGTACAGAGATGCTGCCAGTAAGGTGAGGGTTGGAAATGAGTACAGCAATGAATTCCAGGTAGAGGTAGGGGTCCACCAAGGTTCCGTCCTCAGCCCCCTCTTATTTATCATAGTCCTCCAGGCAATCACAGAGGAGTTCAAGACAGGTTGCCCCTGGGAGCTCCTCTATGCTGATGACCTTGCCCTAATTGCGGAGTCACTATCAGAACTAGAGAAGTTTCAGGTGTGGAAGCAAGGTCTAGAATTGAAGGGCCTTAGAGTCAACCTAGCTAAAACCAAAATCCTAATAAGTAGGAAGGTAGATAAAACACAAACCCCTTCAGGTAGATGGCCCTGCTCAGTATGTAGAAAAGGAGTAGGTAGTAACTCTATAAGATGTACCCGGTGCAAGCTATGGACACATAAGAGGTGCAGCAACATCAAAGGCAGGTTAACTAGCAAGTTAGTTTTTGTTTGTGGCAGATGTTCAGGTGCAATAAAGACTGTAAACAAACAGGAAACAACTTCTATCTCATTCCAGGGAGAAAAACTAGAGGTAGTCGATAGCTTCCGCTATCTGGGCGACCAAGTTAGTAGTGGGGGTGGGTGCGCTGAAAGTGTAGCTGCTAGAATAAGAATAGCCTGGGCAAAGTTTAGAGAGCTCTTACCCCTGCTGGCGACAAAGGGACTCTCACTCAGAGTAAAAGGCAGACTGTATGACGCATGCGTACGAACAGCCATGCTACATGGCAGTGAAACATGGGCTGTAACTGCTGAGGACATACGTAAGCTCGCAAGGAATGAAGCCAGTATGCTCCGTTGGATGTGTAATGTCAATGTGAATACCCGTCAGAGTGTAAGTATCTTGAGAGAAAAGCTGAACATTAGAAGCATCAGTTGTGGCGTGCAAGAGAGACGATTGCGCTGGTAATGGACATGTGGTGAGAATGGATGAGGATAGCTGCGTGAAAAAGTGCCACACCCTAACAGTTGAGGGAACCCGTGGAAGAGGTAGGCCCAGGAAGACCTGGGCTGAGGTGGTGAGGCAAGACCTTCGTACATTGGGCCTCACCGAGGCGATGACTACTGACCGAGACCTTTGGAAATGTGCTGTGCGTGAGAAGACCCGGCAAGCCAAGTAAGATCGTTGCCAGTGCCCCTGGACTGGTTCTTGTGCGGGTGGCACATGAGATGCACCATTTTGAGCGTGGCCGTTGCCAGTACCGTCTGACTGGCTCCCGTAGGATTTTCGAGCGAGATCGTTGCCAGTGCCCCTGGACTGGCTTGTGCGGGTGGCACATAAAAGACACCATTTCGAGCGTGGCCGTTTTCGTGCGGGTGACACGTAGAAGCACCCACTACACTCTCTGAGTGGTTGGCGTTAGGAAGGGCATCCAGCTGTAGAAACTCTGCCAAATCAGACTGGAGCCTGGTGTTGCCATCCGGTTTCACCAGTCCTCAGTCAAATCGTCCAACCCATGCTAGCATGGAAAGTGGACGTTAAACGATGATGATGATGATATATATATATATATATATATATATATATATATATATATATAATACTGTAATAATATCATAATAAATTCATAGCGTCCCCCAATCCACTGCCTCCCTCCCAACGCCTCCTTTTTGTCTACCGTTCCCTTAGGTACCAGTGCCCACCTGTGGGCGGTGGCACCCACTTTGAGAACCTATCCTTTAGAGTGTTCACACTGCCTCAGTCACTATTAATTATTATACTATATTTTACTTTGTGGTATTCGAGAACTGTTTCTTCTCGTTCTGCACCTATGTTCTCACATGTGTGTGTGTGTGTGCATATATTCCCTTTTCTTTATTCTTTTTTCTTCTTTTTTTAGGATCTTTTCAATTCGATCCCTTTTGGCTCCCTTCAGGTTCTTATCCATACTGACTTTTGGTAGGAGCTCTCTGTCTGTGCTTTGTCGTGTACTTTTACCTGTTCCAATTTACTCTGTATTTCTTTTAGTTCCAAATATTTCTCCCTATCCATATCACTATTTGTTGTTTTACAGGTTCTTCTATTTCATTATCCACAGAGGGCTCCTCAAATACATCCTCTTCTTGGTTTTCTGTAGTCCCTATTTCTATTTCATTTGTATTTGGTGTTATACGGTAAGATCTGTTGACTTTTTCTTTTCTTTCTCCCAGCTCAGAGCCTCCTGGTTTTAATGATATCTCTTCGGACATTCCCTAACTTGTTGAGATCCATATTTAACCTTGAAGTTGGATTTTGTTGTCTCCATAATTGATAAGTCCTTTTTGTTGTGTTATCTTCTGATGGTGTGACTACTGCCATGTAGTATGCTTCCATTACTAGTTTATACTCTTCCTGATTCCATTTAGTTCTAGGGTGTTTGCATGTAGTATGGCTTGCATCGGTGGGGCTCAGGTTGAGGTTTTCCTTGGTTAAGTTGCCCACAGTTGCCTGGGAGCGAGTAGCATGCCGGGTGAAATGCTTTGTGGTATTTCGTCTGCCGCTACGTCCTAAGTTCAAAAACCACCGACTTTGCCTTTCATCCTTTCGAGGTCGATTAAATAAGTACTAGTTACGTACTGGGGTCGATATAATTGACTTAATTCGTTTGTCTGTCCTTGTTTGTCCCCTCTGTGTGTAGCCCCTTGTGGGTAATAAAGAAATAAGTAACAAACTTTTCGCTCCCAGCCTGACTCCTCACAGCCACAACAGCAGTCTAACTGCTGTTGCCCCTCACTTAATTTAGCACCACTGTCGAGTGGAGGTCCCAGGGCATGATCGCCGGCTTGCACAACCAGCTGCTTGGAGTCATAAGTGAGAGTTGAGCTTTGTTGTGAACTAATGATCATCCAGAGGCCATTAGCCATTGATGGATAAGGGCTTTGTCAACTGGCATTATTCGCTCTCTTTGGGTATTTGCCACTGAGAGGTTTTTCTTGCCATTTATCAGTCAGAATATCTAAGGCAGCAGTTTTAGCACAGATTTTCATGCGCTTAGCTTTTTCTGCACTTGTTTCTTGTATGTCTAATTCTGGAGTTTGTTGTATTTGGAATTCACTCAGATATTCCTTTGCCTGTTTTGTCACTGAGTAAGATGCTTTCTTGTTTCCAAGTTTTGAGACAAGTTTTAACATCCAATCATAACAGTTTTTCAGCTAGGTGTCTAGGCCAATCATAGCAATTTCCATTGTTAATTCCAGTTGTAAAAGTCTACAATCACCTTCTTTTCTTGGCAGGTAAAATCATTCTATATCTGCCTTAGGGTGGTGCATTCTATGCATTGTCAATAGTTTTCGTATTTTTCTGTCGAGATTACATGTTTCAGTAATTGACCAGTTAGTAATATTGAAACTGTAAGTCATGACTGGTATGGCTAAAGCATTGATCACTTCGATCCAGTTTCTTGCATTCAGCTGATTATTATTATTATTATTATAATCATCATTATTATTATTATTATTATTATAATCATCATTATTATTATTATTATTATTATAATCATCATTATTATTATTATAATCATCATTATTATAATCATTATTATTATAATCATTATTATTATTATTATTACAATCATCATCATTATCATCATCATCATCATCATCATCATTATTATTATTATAATAATCATTATTATTATAGTGGTGAGCTGGCATGAAAAAACGCTTTGCAATATTTTTCCCATAATTACATTCCGAGTTCAAATTCTGTCATGGTTGCCGTTGCTTTCATCCGGTTGGGATTGATAAAATAAGCACCAGTTAAGCAGTGGGAGTTGATGTAACTGGTTTGTACCCTCCCTTCGAAGTTACTAGCCTTATCCCAATACTCGAAAGATTATCATTAATCATTGTTATTCTGATTTTTGTTGGAGTTTTCAAAATTATCTAATTGCTAAAAAGAGACAAAAATTCTTTCATAAACCACCAAGCATCATTATCACTGTTTAACGTCCGTTTTCCATGCTGGCATGGGTTGGACAGTTTGACTGAGGACTGGTGAGCCAGGAGGCTGCACCAGGCTCCAATCTGACCTGGCAAGGTTTCTACAGCTGGATGCCCTTCCTAACGCCGACCACTCTGAGAGTGTAGTGGGTGCTTTTACGTGCCACCAGCACGAGGGCCAGTCAGGTGGTTCTGGCAACAATCACGCTCAAAAGGTGGTTTTTATGTGCCACCTGCACAGGAGCCAGTCCAGCGGCACTGGCAATGACCACGCTCGAATGGTGCTCTCTTTGTTTTTCGTGCCACCTGCACAGGAGCCAGTCCAGCGGCACTGGCAATGATCATGCTTGGATGGTGCTTTTAACGTTCCACTGGCACGACTGCCAATCAGGCAGTACTGTCATCAGCCATGTCAGCGATTTTGATATCCCTTGCCTCCACAGGTCTTTGCATTGACTCCTTTAGTGATCAGGGGCTAAAATCTCTTCCTAGGGAACTTCCCTCGGCCAAACAAACGTCTGGTATCTGTTCCTCTCTGTTATGTGAACTGCAGTAACCTGCAAAGAAGTACCTCAAAATATCCAGAGCTTATAGTCTAACGCCTGATTTATTTGAAGCATACCCCCCACCTTTTTTTTTTTTTTTTTTTTTTTTTTTTGCAATATTTCTTTTATATCACTTTAGCCATTTGGTATCCAGATTTTTCTGTCAAATATAATGCTTATTTATTCAGATTGTTTTGAATTAATTTGAATTTATACATTATCACAGTGCTTTGAGATTTTGATGATGTGGTTCTTTATTTTTAGAATGACATTGTCAGGTAAGTGTGAGAGGCTGGATCTGGCCAGTTTGGGCATAAAATAGGCAGAATATTTGGGCCTGATGTGGTTGGTGTAAATGCTAATGAGTTAAAAATGGGAAATTTGTATCATACAGTCAGGGGCAGTCTTGGAGAGGTTGGTATCAAAAGGGTTAAACTGGATACAAAAATCTTAAAACAACCCCCCCCTTGTTTTTTTGTAATCATCCAATTTCCATAAAACCAAGATGATGGGACATAAATAAAGAATTCAATTTTCTAATTCTTTTAATTGCAGGCCATTAATTATGTTTCTAACTGTTTGGCAGAAGGAGATTTCGATGAGCTTCAACACATTGTGGAACCTGAAGTAAGTAGTGCTTGTGTTTTTTTCCCCTTTTTTTTCTTCTTCATCATTATCATCGTTCAACGTCCGTTTTCCATGCTGGCATGGTTTGGACGGTTCGACTGGGGTCTGGTGAGCCAGAAGGCTGCATCAGGCCCCAATCTGATCTGGCAGTGTTTCTACAGCTGGATGCCCTTCCTAACACCAACCACTCTGAGAGTGTAGTGGGTGCTTTTTACGTGCCATTGGCTCAGGAGCCAGAGGAACTGGCATCGACTACAGTTTGATGGTGCTTTTTACGTGCCATCGGCACAGAAACCAGTCAAAGCGGCACTGGCATCGGCTATGTTGAGATGGTGCTTTTTATGTGCTACCGGCACAGCGGTCTCAATTACAATTTCCATTTGATTTGATTTTGATATTGCTGTTGATGTTGATGTTCTTGTCTCAATAGGTCTCCTCACCTTTTTTAATTTTAAATTCAACGATTTTATGAATGCAGACATGACTGTGTAGGTAAGAAATTTGCAACAAGCTCTTCAGGTGTCTTGGACCCCTTCTTCAAGGGAATTCATATGCAAGGTAGTTGGCCTGGCTCCCCTCCCAAGTTGGCACAAAAGAGCTGGAGGACAATTGCGGATGTGGCTGGCCGACGTGCAAGCACAATCAGGCCCCTGTGTCTATAGTTTTTGGCAGTGGACCCAGGAATGGGTATCCATTACAGCCTCAACTGTGGCTGACCGTTGGATGTAGTCAGCATTCCTAAGGGACAAAGTGAACTTATTAGTTGGAGATTGCTCAGCCCACCCTCGGGCAGTGCTACTGTACGTACAAGTAGTACTTTGGGTGAGTTATTTCCCTTATAGCCCTGGACTGATTACAGACTTGTGAGCAGATTTCAAAGATAGAAAAGTTTGGTAGTGCCAGACGTATGATCAGAGTTTGTGCAAAATGCTGGCATGCGTAAAACGCCGCCCTGCCGCCATTACCGTCTTGAGAAAAAATCCCGGGTTGAAAAGGTTAAGCAGTTTGGGTCAAGAGGGAAAGACTGGCGATATCAAAACAGAATTGGAAGCGCATTGTGACCAGTGGTATATAAATATCTGGTTGCCTGCTCAATACAGTTATAAGGAATCATGGGAGTTATTTCCCTTAATCAATATAACATTATTAGAGTTATTTACCTTGGATTGATAATTAACTTGGCCGTCTTTATTTGCGTAGACGGGAAATTTGTTTAGAAGGCCGTCAGGGTGGTTTGTACCCGCAATTCAAAAGGTATAGCCTTGTCACGCACAATACCCCCTGATTCTACTTCAGAGCTACATTAATGGTGACTTGCCTGTGGAGTACTCAGCTACTCACATGCTACTAATCCAGTGAGTAGATAGTCCAGTTGATCAAACATCCAGTTACTCATCGTCGAAACTGACGCAGTACCATTTACTATTACAGTTATATTTATTTTATTTTGTTTTGTTTTAGTGCTAAACGTTTTTTTTTTGTCTTTTTGAACGATTTAAATGGCTTCTCTGTGTTGTAATTATTTCAGTTTCAACAAACTGCATGGCTGTGTGGTAAGAAGCTTTCTTCCAAACCACATGGTTCTAGGTTCAGTCCCATTGCATGGCACCTTGGGCGAGTGTCTTCTTCTACAGCCTTGTGAGTGGATTTGGTAGACAACATGCATTGTGTGTGTGTGTCTGTTCCCAATAACTGCTTGACAACCATTGTTGGTGTGTTTACATTCCTGTAACTGCAGTTCAGCTAAAGAGATCAGTAGATTATGTAGCTGGCTAAAAAAAACAAAAAGCATCGGGATCGAATCATTTGACTAAAGATTCTTCAGGGCTTTGCTCCAGCATGGTCGCAGTCTAATGCCTGAAACAAGTAAAAGAGAAAAAAAAATCACACCATGCTATAATCCTCTCCAGTTCATTGACTACAGAAGTCTGCATCTTATATTTCCATTTATTAAATTTTCCAGTTCTATATTTAAGAGATGAGGAATTATTTACGTTATTTACATTATTTACATTTGACGGATATTTGTCCTCGTCTTGTTTGTTGTTAACACAACGTTTCGGCTGATATACCCTCCAGCCTTCATCAGGTGTCTTGGGGAAATTTCAAACCTGGGTTCTCATTCCTAGTGTATTTTTCGATATCATTATTATTATTCAGGTCACTGCCTGGAATTGAACTCTGAATCTTGGGGTTAGGAGCCCGTGCTCTTAACCATGGGCATATGGCGTAGTTAAGAGCACGGGCTACTAACCCCAAGATTTCAAGTTTGATTGCAGGCAGTGACCTGAATATTAATAATACCTCAGGAATGAAAACCCAGGTTTGAAATTTTCCTAAGACCCCTGATGAAGGCTGGAGAGTATATCAACCGAAATGTTGTTTTATCAACAAACAAGATGAGGACAAATATCCGTCAAATGTAAATAATGTACAATTTTTCCAGTGTATTTTCTACCGAGACAGTCTAACCAAACAATCTCCCAATCCTTCCCCAGGGTTTTCTCCATCTTCATCTATTTGAGTTGTCATCCAACGTTTGCTAATTCATGGATGAGCCATTTTAATCTGGTCATAAGCTATACTATAATCTTGGTTTTATTTTGAAACTGAGAGTGTTATCTTGCAAGACAAAATAGTCAAAAGGGTAATGCATTTCTGTACATGGGAGTCATTATTACCTCCACCTTCGCTAAGGCAGGGGTATTGTGTTCTTTTGTGTTTGTTTGTCTATGGACAAGATATCTCTGTCTGTCTAGCTAGGTGTCTGTCTGACTGTCTAGCTAGGTGTCTGTCTGTCTGTCTAGCTAGCTGTCTGTCTGTCTGACTGTCTAGCTAGGTGTCTGTCTGTCTGTCTCATCATCATCATCATCGTCGTTTAACGACTGTCTTCCATGCTGGCAAAACAGGGGACAACTGATGAAGGGAATGTTCTTTATGTTGCCTGTCTCGTTTCCCTGTTTGTTTCTTTTTTTCGTTGTTCGGAAAAAGTTCGTTTTCTATGTTTTTGTTTATTACGTTCTCGTTTCTCATTTTGTTCACATTTTTTTGATGTCCTGTCCCTTATACGCATGTATATGTACATATATATGTAAGTAGATACATATATGTATGTATATATGCATATATTTATATTATCATTATTATATATATATATATATATATATACACGCATACGTACTTAGCCTCTCCCTCCAGAGCTGATCAAATAAAGTACTAGTTAAGTACTGATGTGTTATGCTATCACCTTACCCACTTCTCTCAAAATTTCTGACCATCTACCAAAATCCAAAATAAGTTTATGTACATATTCATATACATACATCACCATCTTTCTCACATAGATTGGTATTGGCCTTTATTGTATATGTACACACACCCACACACACGCTAACATAATTTTTTACGGGTTTCTTTTTTTTTCTATTGCATGCACACACACACACACACATGTATGCACATACACGCATTCAAGATGGAGGTGAATACCAACGTTCTCATGTGACAGGCTTGACAATTGTTGAGATTTTCATGCATGAAACCATTGGTAGCCTTCTGAAACAACAAATACATTATACATATATATATATATATATATATATATATATATATATATATAATAATGTTTCAAGCGGGATCGTTCCCAGTGCCCCTGGACTGGCTCATGTGCGGGAGACACATGAAATCTTTCGAGCAGGATCGATGCCAGTGCCCCTGGACTGGCTCATGTGCGGGCGACACATGAAATCTTTCGAGCGAGATCGTTGCCAGTGCCCCTGGACTGGCTCTTGTGCGGGTGACACATGAAATGTTTTGAGCGGGATCGTTCCCAGTGCCCCTGGACTGGCTCATGTGCGGGAGACACATGAAATCTTTCGAGCAGGATCGATGCCAGTGCCCCTGGACTGGCTCATGTGCGTGCGACACATGAAATCTTTCGAGCGAGATTGTTGCCAGTGCCCCTGGACTGGCTCATGTGCGGGCGACACATGAAATCTTTCCGAGTGGGATCGTTGCCGGTGCCCCTGGGCTGGCTCTTGTGTGGGCGACACATGAGGTTTTTCGAGCGAGATCGTTGCCGGTGCCCCTGAACTGGCTCTTGTGTGGGGTTGTTGTGGGATTTTCGAGCGAGATCGTTGCTGGTGCCCCTGGACTGGCTCTTGTGCGGGTGACACATGAGGTTTCTCGAGCGAGATGAGCGTGGCTGTTGCCAGTACCGCCTGACTGGCCTTCGTGCGGGTGACACGTAAAAGCACCCACTACACTCTCTGAGTGGTTGGCGTTAGGAAGGGCATCCAGCTGTGGAAACACTGCCAAATCAGATTGGAGCCTGGTGTAGCCATCTGGTTTCACCAGTCCTCAGTCAAATCGTCCAACCCATGCTAGCATGGAAAGCGGACGTTAAACGACGACGATAATAATGAAAACAGCAGCAGTGGCTGCTGGTACTAGTTCTACTACTACTTAATCTAAGATTATCTGAATTTCCCTCAAAACTAAATTAGTGTCTCATATGCTTGTATCTTTCTTTTCCTTGCCATTTTTCAGGCTCTCCAAGAAATCCAGAATAACTATGCCGACCTAAGCTTCAGTCAAAGAACGTCACTAGCTATTAAACCCGAAGACATATTCCTGCGTTTTATTTATGAAATCGGAATGATGTTTGATGACAATGAAAGTAAGTTGTTTATTATTCTCTCCTCGTGGTTGTGAGTGTTGCTTGCATGAAAAGGAGAGCAACTGTATTCCCATCCATCCATTTACCTTCTGCCCCAGCTGTTCTTGGAGGATTGTGAGGGTAGAGTCTTCAGGCACCTCTTCCATAGGGTCCTGTCAGAAGCAACCTTCATTAGACTCTCTGGCTAGATTTCCAAGTGTGACCAATTGAGACTATGGATATTATCCAATCATCTCATTCTTTGTCTAACCCTAGGTATTCTACTGATTGGCTTAGCTTGAAGAATTTGTCTTGCAGTTCTTTCCCATGACATTCTCATCACGTGTTCATAAGTACCAGAGTTGTGACCTCTCAATATGGAAGAGTAGCTGCTTGACATGGAGAGATGCATTCATTTCTGAATTACATTTCTGAGTTACAGGCGGCACTTGTAGTTGTGGCTGATGCCAGTGCCGCCTAACTGGCACCTGTGCTGGTGCCATGTAAAAAGCACCATTTGAGCATGGCCGATGCTAGTGCCGTTTGACTGTCACCCATACCAGTGGCACATAAAAAGCACCATTTAAGCATGGTCGATGCCTGTACTGCCTGACTGGCCCCTGTGCCGGTGGCATGTAAAACACCATTTGAGTGTGGTCGATGCCAGTGGCACACAAAAAGTTCCATTCAAGCATGGTCGATGCCAGTACTGCCTGACTGGCTCCCATGTGCCGGTGGCCTGTAAAAAGCACCCACTACGCTCTTGGAGTGGTTGGCATTAGGAAGAGCATCCAGCCATAGAAACCTTGCCAGATTAGACTAGACCCTAGCTTGCCAGTCCCCAGTCAAACCATTCAACCCATGCCAGCATGGAAAGTGGACGTTAAACAGCGAAGATGATGATGATGATGATGCCTTGCCGACTAACATTGCTCCAGAGATCCTTCAGAGAAACCCCATTTTGGTTGCTGTGTTTATATGATCTTTATTAATGGCACCTTAGAGACTAAGCAGATCTTCCTGCTTGATAAGAATGGTTTTATCTGCAACTGTATGTGTATCTTTTATCTTTGCCTTGTTTCAATCATTGGAGTGCAGCCATGCTTGAAGAATTTTAGTTGAAAGAATTGACCTCAAGGCTTTCTTTTTTTTCTTTTTAACCTGGTCTTTCTTCTTTTGGATTCTTTTGATGAACTGCTAAGTTATAGGGAGGTAAACACACCAACACCGGCTATCAAGCAGTGGTGGGCACACACACACTCACGTAGGGCTTTCTTCAGTTTCTGTCTACCAAATCCATTCACAAGGCTTTAGTCGGTCTGAGGCTATAGAAGAAGACACTTGCCCAAGGTGCCATGCAGTGGGACTGAACCTGGAACCATGTGGTTGGGAAGCAAGCTTCTTACCACACACTTATGCTTGCACCTATATTCATATTCTTTTTTTTGTTCTTTTACTTGTTTCAGTCATTTGACTGCGGCCATGCTGGAGCACTGCCTGTTAGTCGAGCAAATCGACCCCTGAACTTATTCTTTGTAAGCTTAGTACTTATTCTATTGGTCTCTTTTGCTGAACCGCTAAGTTACAGGGACGTAAGCGCACCAACATCCGTTGTTATTCGATGATGGGGGGACAAACACAGGCACACAAACACACTCACTATCTCGCTCATTCGCCCGCCCGCCTGCCCACCCACTCATTCACTCACTCACTCACTATGAGCTTCTTTCAGTTTCCGTCTACCAAATCCACTCCCAAAGCTTTGGTTGGCCCATGGCTATAGAAGAAAACACTTGCCCAAGGTGCCATGCAGTGGGACTGAACCTGGAACCATGTGGTTGGGAAGCAAGTTTCTTACCACGCAACCATGCCTGCACCTTATATTGGGTTGGCAAGAAAGTAATTTCAATTTTTTAGTGTGAAATAAAAGCAATTTTTTTCATACAAAGAATCAATTTTAATCAATTATATATTTTCCATTTTGTTCGATGACCTTTTGCCATCTTTCTGGCAATTTCATGGGTGCTTTTTACGTGCCACCAGCACGAGGACCAATCAGGCAGTGACAGGCACCGACCACACTTGTCTAGTGCTGGCACTGTCTACCTTGCCTACCTAGGCAGCACATCCTGGATGTAAACAGAAAGAATACATATCAGGCTTAAAAAAAAAAGTTCTATATTTAAGAGATGAGGAATTTATTTATATTATTTACAATTAACGGATATTTGTCTTAGCCAGAGGGGAAGCAGATAAGAAAAGATTTGCCAATGTTCTGCGCCGTGAGGACCAAAGACTCGAGGTATTTCGTGTTGCAAGACAGTGTAGGAGAGAGAATAGTGATGTAGGAGAGAAATGTGTTCGCATGGATGATGGTACGCTTGCACTAAATGAGGATGCAAAGAAAGAGGTCTGGAGATGCCACTACGATAGATTGCTTAATAAAGAGAATGAATGGGAGAAAGAGAGCCTGCCGTATGTCGACCCAATAGAGGGACCAGCTATCCGAGTTGATAGTACCAGGGTAGATAAAGCAATTAAGAGTATGAAGACAGGGAAAGCCCCCGGCCCATCAGGAATCACTGCAGAGATGCTCAAAATATCTGGCAGTGTTGGCTACAGCCTAGTCACCCGTATTACGAACCAGGTGATACACGAAGGAGTCATACCCAATGACTGGTGTAGCAGCACCATAGTAAACTGCTACAAAGGTAAAAGTGACGCTTTAGACACTAATAATTACAGAGGCATCAAGCTGTTAGATCAGGTTATGAAAGTTACGGAGAGGGTCATAGCCCAACTAATTAGGGAGCAAATCAATTTAGATGAGATGCAGTTTGGGTTCGTGCCAGGTAAAAGCACCACTGATGCCATATTTCTAGTGAGACAGCTGCAGGAGAAATATCTAGCCAAGGATAAACCTCTGTACCTGGCCTTCGTTGACATGGAGAAAGCCTTTGACAGGGTCCCCCGATCCCTTATCTGGTGGTCAATGAGGAAACTTGGGATAGAAGAATGGTTAGTGAGAGCTGTGCGAGCCATGTACAGAGATGCTGTCAGTAAGGTGAAGGTTGGAAATGAGTACAGTAATGAATTCCGGGTAGAGGTAGGGGTCCACCAAGGTTCCGTCCTCAGCCCCCTCCTATTTATCATAGTCCTCCAGGCGATCACAGGAATTCAAGACAGGTTGCCCCTGGGTGCTCCTCTATGCTGATGACCTTGCACTAATTGCGCAGTCACTATCAGAACTAGAGGAGAAGTTTAAGGTGTGGAAGCAAAAGGTACTGGGTTCAATTCATTCACCTAACATTTTTCAAGGTGGTGTCCCATCGTGACCACAGTCTAATGAGTAAAACAAATAAAACATAAATGTGCCGTGCCTTGGGACTGAACATGGAACCATGTGGTTGCAAGGCGAACTTCATAACCACACAGCCACGTTTACTGCTTTAAGTCTGGTAAAGTGCATTGTTGTCTGTAATGTAAGAAAGCTGTTGTGATGACAGTCTACCCCAATGGTATTTAATATGATCCAATAGATCAATCGAATGTACATAATGTATGTTGAATATCTTAAATACCAGCCTTTAATTGAGCAATCAAGATTGACATTCTAGCAAGAAGCAGTCACCATGTCTTCATCATTTTACGTTTACAGTTGAGGCATTATCCTCCGTTAATCATTGCATTTGCTGCTGCCTCTCATTGCTAACCTTTTAATGGCAACATGGAACACTTTGGGCATACTTGCACAAGAGTGCCTCATCCCCCCCCCCAACTTTGTTTCCTCATGACTTTCAGAAAAGTGGATATTTTTTTAATGAAATTTTCTATGAATATGCTTCAGATGGTGTAGATTATGATTATATTGGAATTTGTTGTGGTGAAAATAGTTTTCCAGGGGTGGGGAGAGGGGTTGCAGGAAATTCATACGAGTTCTCTTTGTTTCCTCATAACTTTCCAAAAAATAGGTATTTTTTTTAATTGAATCTTTTTACAAATATGCTTCAGACGGTGTAGATTATATCAGAATTTACATTATTTACATTTGACAGATATTTGTCCTCATCTTGTTTGTTGTTAACACAACATTTCGGCTGATATACTCTCCAGCCTTCATCAGGTGTTTTGGGGAAATTTCAAACCTGGGTTCTCATTCCTAAGGTATTTTTCAATGTTGTTGTTATTATTATCAATATTATTATTATTATCATCATTCAGGTAACTGCCTGGAATTGAACTTGTAATCTTGGGGTTAGTAGCCCGTGCTCTTAACCACTATGCCAAATGTAAATAATGTACATAATTCCTCATCTCTTAAATATAGAACTATATCAGAATTTGTTTTTGAGAAAAATTTTTTCCAAAGACGGGGAAAGGAGTTTCAGAAAATTCACATGAGTTCCCTTTGTTTCCTCCCCACCAAATTTCAGGCTTTGAGCCTATAGCAGAAACGGTTATTATTGTTATTATTCCAGGGAATTATTCTGACGGATGTCATACATTGAAGTTCCATCCATTTCTTTATTTTGAAATTCTTTAATTCCACAGTTAAATCAATCTTTAGTCTACAATATCATCAGGTAAATGATGATCAATAATAATAATAATAATAATGATGCTGATGATAATGTCTGCAGAAACATCTGATCTCATGAAACTCTACATAATCTCCACATTGTTGCACAAATTGTTTCTCTGGATTCATTTTGTAAATCACTTTGTGCAATGTTTCGTACAAAATTAGAGGCTTTGGTTTAAAAATAAATCCCGCATGAAATAAATAAAGACATAGTCAAACGGGAGAGAACTGAATATTTAGTAATGCAATCTTTTAAGTCCAAGTGGAAATAATATTTAGAGTAATGATAAGTGATGGGAAATTCGAGAAATAAGGAGAATAACCTCCGTCTCATGGATGAGTGGGTCTACCGTATTTACTAAGTGATGTGTGAGTAAATAGGGGCCAGAACGTCCCTTGGGTTTAATTTTATGGAGTGTGAAGTGAGGTGTGTCACACTTCATATTTTGCTAATTAATATACAAGCAAGGAAAGGGAAATCTCTGCTTGGAAATTACTGTCACATCTAATTTATCAATATATTTTTTTGTCTTTGGTTTGGTTGTTGTATATTTAGTCAGTTTCTCTGTATGTTTGGTAAGAAGCTTGCTTCCAAACCACATGGTTCCGGGTTCAGTCCCACTGCATGGCACCTTGGGCGAGTGACTTATACTATAGCCTCGGGCCGACCAAAACCTTGGGAGTGGATTTGGTAGACAGAAATTGAAAGAAGCTCATTGTGTGTATATATAATATACATATGTATGTGTATGTTTGTGTGTGTGTGTATTTGTGTGTGTGTGTTTGTGTGTATATGTGTGTGTGCATGTTTCTGTATCTGTGTGTATGTGTGCTTGTGTGTGTATATGTGTGTTTTGTGTATGAATATATATATAATAATATACATTATTATGATTGACCGTTGACTGAACACTATTCAATTTTTTTTCTCCGTGTTTTTCTCCTTGTCTCCGTATTCTTTCTGTTGAAGAGCGTAGCTCGAAACGTCAAAGACTTTCCGTATTCCCGAGCGTCATACTAATATATACTTTTGTTATTTACACCACCTGTCCTCGTCTGTTGTTATTATTTGTATATTCTCCCATGAATATATATATATATATATATATATATATATATATATATATATATATATATATATCATCATCATTATATGATGTGGGGTAGTCATGTACCTCCCTTATAGCATGACACTTCTGCTTACCTCTCTCTCTCTCATACTTTAGCCTCTCAATGCCTGGCATAAAAACCATCCCCATTCTCTCTACTACAACTCCAATCAGTTGAGGGGGTCTTTTTCTTTGACCTGCCAGGTACTTGGTCAGCTCACTTGTGTTGGTGTCATGAAAAAGAAGCTTCTGGTGTATACTGTAAAGTGCTTGATGTTAGAGAGAGCATTAAACCATAGAAGAAACAAGGAACAGACTGACATTGGAACTTGATGGGGGTCTTTTAGCTCTTGGCTCCTTTCAGCCCATCCTGCCCATACCAGCATGGAAGACAAATGATGATGATGGTTAAATTTGTTTCCCAGCCATGTGGTTTTGAGTTCATCCCCACTGCATGGCACTTTGGTAAGTGTTTTTTTGCTATAGTCCCAGGTCTAGCAAAGCATTGTGAGTGGATTTGATCCATGGAAACTGAAAGAAGCTGATTGTCATCATCGTTTAAGCAGATGCAGGAGTGAAACCTCTTTGTCAGTCAAGTAAACTGAGGTGGATACAGTTATAGGT
Organism: Octopus bimaculoides; assembly: GCF_046866305.1. NCBI lineage: Eukaryota > Metazoa > Mollusca > Cephalopoda > Octopoda > Octopodidae > Octopus > Octopus bimaculoides. The sequence continues at coordinate 190,549,437 of NC_142929.1, read as the reverse complement.
TTTAACCCAATGCTACCTCAGTGATTTGAACCAATGACCATGTGGTCAGTAGTCCAATCTTTGTGTGTGGGTCTGTGTGTGTGTATGTGTACCTGTGTGTGCATCTATATGTGTTTGTCTACTATTAAAGATAAAATGATTTAAAAGTTTTCCAGAATTTAAAACAAAGAAGTTAAACTGTTTAATGACATAATTGTATTGCTAGTTTGTTTTCCATCTTGATAGATTTACTTTGCCTGAAGGACAACCCAATGTTGTGTCGAGATAACGTGGGTGAGAAAAAGTTCAAGCCTGAGATTTTGTTGTGTAATTACAGCGTCTCGTTTTAGTTTCAAAAATAATAAAAAAAGCACAACAATGAAATGAAATGCAATTAAATTTGCAATTATTGAAACAAATCCGTAAAACTTGGAGATAATTTTATGATAACGAGCAGAGAAATATCTTCTCATTGTATTGTTTATGAATCTGAGTCACTTTAATAAAACGGCAAGCTGGCAGAATCATTAACATGCTGGACAAAATGTTTCAGGACATTTCTTGTCTTTACATTCTGAGTTCAAATTCTACCAACGTTGACTTCACCTTTCATCTACACATTTACAGTTACATATCTGTCGGTCTGTCTCTGTGTAGGTGTATTTATATTATACTTGTGTTTAAATTTTTTACTTGTTTTTGGCAGTAGATTGTGGTCATGCTGGGGCAGTCCCTTAAAGAATTTTAGTTGAATGAATCACCCTCCCCCATACTTTTTCGTTTTTTTTTAAAGCCTTTTACTTATTCTACTGGTCTCTTTTACCAAACTAAGTTAGGGGATGTAAACACACCAACACTTGTCAAGTGATGTTAGGACACACACACACACACATACACACACACACACACACACACACACACGTGGGCATCTGTGCTGGTGCCATGTGAAAAGCCCCCAGTACACTCTGTGAAGTGGTTGGCATAAGGAAGGGCATCCAGCCATAGAAACCAAGCCAAAGCATCTGACTGGAACCTGGTGCAGCTCCCCAGCATGCCAGCTCTGGTCAAACTGTCCAACCCATTCCAGCTCTGGTCAAACTGTCCAACCCATTCCAGCTCTGGTCAAACTGTCCAACCCATTCCAGCTCTGGTCAAACTGTCCAACCCATTCCAGCTCTGGTCAAACTGTCCAACCCATTCCAGCTCTGGTCAAACTGTCCAACCCATTCCAGCTCTGGTCAAACTGTCCAACCCATTCCAGCTCTGGTCAAACTGTCCAACCCATTCCAGCTCTGGTCAAACTGTCCAACCCATTCCAGCTCTGGTCAAACTGTCCAACCCATTCCAGCATGGAAAACAGACATTAAATGATGATGATATACATACATACATTATTGACGGGCTTCTTTCAGTTTCTGTCTACCAAATCCACTCACATGGCTTTAATTGTCTTTGGGCTGTAGTAGAAGACCATGGTGTCACACAAAGGGACTGAACCCAGAACTATGTGATTGGGTAGATCAATAGATCAATCGTTAGATAGGTATATCTATAGATGTGGTTAATAATCTAGAAAACCCAGAAATTGAATTACCATTCTGGCTTCAGACATTTTGTGGTTTCTTTTACATTTTTAAAGAATTCATTTGCTTTCTTTGGCACCATTTATCTTGTGGAATAATGATGACTAGATGACACTCATTACACTCATACAGGGTGGGGTGGTGGTGGTGGTGGTGATGATGATGATGCAGTCTTTCATCTTCATAGTAAAGATTCTTAATTGCTAACTAGCTTCGTCATTTCATGCTTCATTTTATGCCACTCTTAGAGCCATTGTTCCAAGAAGTGTAAGGAATTTTGCTTTTGAAATTCTAGTCATTTCCTGGCGGTCCATTAATCATTGGTACTAGAATTGGAAGGTTACTGGTCAGGAATATTAAAGGATTCTGTGAATGTGTGTTTGTGTGCATGTCTATAAAATTTCTCTAATATTACTGGATTTTGGTAGTTTATGAATCTGTTTACATTAGCTATCAATAGATTTTTGATGATTTTGGTGTGTGTGTGTGTGTGTGTGTGTATAATCATCATCATTTAGCACCTGTTTTCCATGTTGGCATGGATTGGATGGTTTAACAGTCCTGACCCCTTGTTGTCCCCTGTGTGAGGCCCAACATCTGAAGATCCAGGTGTGTTCACACACACACACACACACACACTAGTACACCAGTACACTCTGTAAAATGATTGGCATTAGGAAGGGGCACCCACCTGTAGAAACCATTCTGAAACAGACAATGGAACCTGGTGCTGTGGCTCCTGACCTTGCCAGCTCTTGTCAAACTGTCCAACCCATGCCCGCATGGAAAACGGATTTGAATGATGATGATGCACATACACAGGGTTGGCCAAAACCCACCTGACAGTAAACCAAAACCATTCAATTCCAAGATTTATTTATGTTTAACAACTGAATGAATTTTATAAAAGTGTCTAATTATGAAACATCATGAAAATTGTTCAAACTGAAGTCCTTCTGGAGCAACACATTTTTCCATTCGTGTCAATACAGAATTACAAATAGTATTTATGGAATTTTGATTTACTGTCAGGTGACTTTTGGCCAACCCTATATATGTATGTATACACACACACACACACACACACACACACACACACACACACACACAAAGACATATATGCATGTGACTCTGGTTCTTTCACTCTTTCTTTTCCACTCTCTTTCTGATTCTTTCTCTCTCTATCTCTCTTTCTCTCTCTCTCTCTCTCTCTCTCTCTCTCTCTCTCTCCTTTTCTCTGACTCTCTCTCTTCGTCTGTTTCTCTAACTTTCTTTCCTCACCTTCTTCCCGCCAGATCAACGATTTGTCGAGATCACTGTTGTCTTCCAAGGATTCCATGGATTCTACGACGCCAAACAGAAAGATCCCCGAGAATATTATGAATTTGTCCGGGCAAACACCGAACTTCTTTATGTCTGCAATTATCGGTAAGTTAGTGTTGTCTTCTCTGACCCCTGATCCCTGTCAACCTAATCCTTGTCCCACTGAAGAAAACACTTGCCTAAGGAGTCCTCCTTTGGGATTGAACCTGCAGTCACACGGTTGAAAAATGAATGCCTTAATCACACAGCAATCCTCATCCTTTAATGTCTGCTTTCTATTGACATTTTGTCCATCTTTACATTCTGAATTCAAATTCTGCCAGGGTTGACTTTGCCTTTCATCCTTTCAGGGTTGATAAAATAAGTACCAGTTACACACTGGGGTCAATGTAATTGACTTATCCCCTCCTTTGAAATTGCTAGTCTTGTGCCACAATTTGAAACCAATGCCTGCTTTCTATGCAGCTATGCATTGGATGGTTTGACTATCTGACAGGTACGAGGACTGAATCATACCCCAGCGTTTCCGTTGGCATGGTTTCTATGGCTGGATGCCCTTCCTAATGCTAACAACTTTACAGCGTCTACTAGGTGCTTTCCATTTGGCACCAGCACCAGTGAGGTCACCATGCAGCAGCATGCAAGACTATGAACCCCAAGGCAGGTGGGCAGCTTTATGCCAGGAGATGTGGAGGGAGTTAAAATATGAAAGATTGGTTCAGAGCAGAACTGGTTTCTTGCCGTAGAGAAGTTACGTAACTAGTCACAATTTCAAAGAGGAGTGTAGGAGGTGATTGGAATAGAGTGGGGAAGAGATAAAAAAAATTGCTGGGATGAGGGGTGGGTAGAGGTCACAACTGATGAATGAGGTATGTGGGTGGGTAGAGGTTGCAAGAGTATATGGGAGAGTGGGGAATGAGTAAGGGAAGCGGACAAATGCAAGAGCAAGTGTGAAGTGGATGATATATAGGGAAGGTAGGGAAGAGTAGGTGACAACTGTAGAGACTGGATAGAGTTTGGTGTGGCCCCTGGCTTTGCCAGTTCCTGTCAAGCCATAACAATAGCATGGAGACTGGATGTTAAATGAGGATGATATGTATGTGTGTTTGTCTTTTATCTTTTACTTGTTTCAGTCATTAGACTGTGGCCATACTGGAACACCACCTTGAATTTTTCTTTTATTATTGAATGGATCAACACTACTACTTATTTTATTGGGCTCTTTTACTGAACTGTTAAGTTATAGTGAGGCACACACACCAATATCGATTGTCAAATGGTGGTGGGGGACAAACAGACACAAAAGTGCACGCACGCACACACACACACACATGTGCATGCATGCATGACAAGCTTCTTTCAGTTTCCGTCCACCAAATCCACTCACAAGGCTTTGGTTAGCCCAAGGTTATAGTAGAAGACACTTGCCCCAGGTACCACACATTGGGACTGAACCTGGATCCATGTGGTTGGGTAGCAAATGTCTTACCATACAGCCATGTGTGTGTGTGAAGTGGATGACAAATGGGCAAGATAGGGAAGAGTAGGTGACAACTGTAAAGGTTGGGTAGGGTATATGGGTGGTTGTAGTGAATGTGATAAGGGGTGGGGGTGACCAGTGAGGATGATGGTGGTGAGAGGAAATGAAGAGTAGCAGAATAGTAATGATGAGAGAGTAGACAGGAGAAAGATTTTAGTTTTTATTTCAACTCTAAGTGTGTGTGTGTGTGTACACTTGTGCATATATTTCTTAATTATAAGAAATGATGAAATGAATTCAGTTTGTGATTTACCATTTTCTAGATTCATCCGAGATTTTACCAAAGGAGTTTCCAGTAGTGATTGGATAATTAATAAGCTGAATCATTTCATACCAAACGAACTCACTTTGAAATAGTTACAGGTAATTACGACACTTAATAATTGTTTACAAACATACACGCCAGACAAGTTTTGGCTGCACAACAAGAAAGATGATGAGATATCTTTTTTTTTTGTTTTGTTATTGTGGTTGTTGTTGTTGATGGTGATGTTTAACCCCAGGCGAACCTAAACTGAGCAGACCTGAGATCAAAGAGCTTATTATTTAAATGAGTTGTTTTTTTTGTTATATTGAGTTTTTTTTAAAAAATCTGTTTTCTTGTTTTACATTTATTTCTTTGTTAGATTTAATTAGAAAGAAATCTTAGATTTGTCTGTTTTTAAAACATGTTTTGTGTGTATGTGTATGTGCATGCGTGAAGGTGTGTGAATGTGTGTGTGCCTGCATGTGTGCACATGTGCATGTAGCTGTGTATAGCTTGTGTGTGTATACATGCAATTGTATATGGTTTTGTGTGTGTGTGTACATAAATGGGGTTGTGTGTGCATGAATGCAGTTGTATGCATGTGCATAAATGCAGTTGTGCATACATATGCAGCTATGTGTGCATGTTATGTATGCACTTATGCATGTTATGTATGTACGTGTGCATATGTTATGTGTGCATATGTGCAGTTGTGTGTGTACATATATGCACTTGTCTATAGGCTTGTGTGTGCATGTGCTCATGTATGTAATTGTGTGTGTAAGTGTATTTGCATGTATGCTCATTTCTCTCTCCATGCATGCATCTCCATGAATGTGCATGTGTGCATGGAACATTTGCATGTATCTCTGTGTGCATACCTTTGCGTGCATGTGACCTAGGTGATCAAAAGTATCCGGACATACAACAAAATGTGTGTTTATCATAGAAGGGGACACAATAGACCAGAGGGCGCCTCAGTACTACCATTTACCACGTGGAACACTTCTTCAGTGATCTCAGTAGCCATCAGACAGCACTAGGCAGCAGAGTGGGACGCTCTGCAAAACTAATGGACTTTCAAGGGGGTCAGGTGCCACTTGTATACATGTGCACAGGATTTCCATCCATCCCCCAAATCCTTGCCAAACAGACATTGGAGCCTGATAACATCCTTGCACTCATCAGATCCTTATTAAACTGTCCAACTCATTCCAGGTGGAACATGGTTGTTAAATAATCCTTTCTATTATAGATACAAGGCCTGAAATTTTTGGGGAGGGGACTGGTCGATTAGATTGACCCCAGTACACAACTGGTACTTAATTTATTGACCCTGAAAGGATGAAAGGCAAAGTCGACCTCAGCAGAATTTAAACCCAGAATGTAGCGACAGACAAAATACCTCTAAGTGTTCCGCCCGGTGTGCTAACGATTCTGCCAGCTCACCACCTTGTTGTTAAACAATGTCAAGGTAGATATGTTACCACCGTTATCCCCTCTTTGTCCTCCTCCACGCTGTTCATGATAGCATGGGTTGTCTGTATAGCACATTGTCAATTTTCCCATCCTTGGCCCTTCATCATGATGCTTTAGTGAGTTTGTTGTTGGGAAAACTCATTCATTTTTCCCAATGTCTTCCATAGCCTTTCCTCTCTTATCGGCCCCTGTCCCAGACAGCACACGTCCACCCCTTGTACATATACAGACTGATCGTGATCCTTTAGTGTCCTACAACTGTCTCTTAAATCAATTGTATTCCACATTCTTATGTTTTCTCACTCCTTTATTTCAATTCAGCGTACACGTATGATTTTTACCAACATCCCAGGTGGAACTAGAAATGAATGCGTCTTCAGACATATTGCTCCTGGATAGCAGATGAACATTAATTCTTCTAAACCTTTATCTTTTATTTTATTTTCTTCTGTTGAAACTAAATAAACTACAATATTGAATTTGTTACCCTTTTTTAATTTGTCGTAATTGGTGATCTGCATTTAATGTTTCTTTGGGCTGGTTGTGGATTAAGCTTCCAAGAGATAAAAAAATGGCCACTTGAAAGGTCTCCATGCTGGTGGGAAGTCGATTTGGTTAAGCAATTTGGGTTAAGACAGTAAAGAATGGCATAATCCAGACAAAATTGAAAGTGCATTGTGATCAGTGGTGTATGACAGCATTCTGATGGTCTGGTCAATACTGTGATACTGTAATTCAATGTTTCTTTACGTGCATACATGCACACGTTCATGCACTCACACAATCACTCACACATGCACTCATTCATGCATGCACTCATTCATGCATGCACTCACGCAGACACATTCACTCATGCACTCACTCACTCACTCACTTATGGACTCACACACTCACTCACTTATGGACTCACTCATTCATAGACTCACTCACTCACACACCCACTCACACACTCATTCACTCACACATTCACGCACTCACTCACTTATGGATTTACTTACACAATCACTCACTCACACACTAACTCACTCACTCATGGATTCACACACACACACTAACTCACTCACTTATGGATTGTATGGCCTTGCTACAGTGTTTCATTAAGAGATTCTGTGATGTAACATCGTACATTCAGTTATATGAGGCACGCAACATCTATAAGATTATGTAATGCATTACAATAGAGTTAATCTCCCAAATCATCAGGCAACCTCATGCTGGTTAATATTCAATGTTAAACTAACTCTGAATCTTGGGGTTAGTAGCCCGCATTCTTAACCACTATGCCATATGCACGTGGGCATATGAATGTAAAGACTAACAAAATACCACTCAGTGTTTTGCTTGGTGTGCCAATGATCCTGTCCGCTTGCCACCTTAACAACATTCCAATAATGACCTGCATAATCTCAGATGCTGCACATCTTAAATAACTAAATGTATGATGTTACATCACAATAAAATATCCAAGTGAAACAATATACCGACATCATACGATCCATTTGGCTTTATATTATTATTATTATTATTATTATTATTATATTATACCATGCTGAAAGTTCCACTCAATTTTGGATACTCTTGGATATGTAGAATACCAAATGCCAACGAATTTTCTTTCATTGATGACTGCTTTGCTAATGGAATGGTTTGCTTATCTGTTGACTTGTGACTTAGTTTGTAGCCATTTTGTGTGGTGTACTTCACGTTTGATACGCCTTGATCTTGAACGTCTTCAAATAGATCTGTCTGTCTGTCTGTCTCTCTCTCTCTCTCACATACACACACATTATGATAGACAAACGTGTCTTGAATGGCACAACAATGCAGAGTGGACTATAATAACTGCTATAATTAAATTATTCATAATCTGATATAATAATATTTTGGAATATAAAAATTCCTTCTTCAGGTATCGCTAGGAATTGATGGAGTCACTGCTATAAACCGATTATAGCAGTGATTATGAATAATTAAATTAAAGCTGTTATTATAGCCCACCCTGCATTGTTGTGCCATTCAAGACACATATTTCACAAACACCATACAATGCTTCCAGCGAACTACAATATTCTCCTTTGTTCCCTACATACGTTTCACTCTTGTGGTTGTTAGCGATCTCTGCATTGGAGGTTTCAAATGTAATTAGATGCTGAACAAACAACAGGTCACCAGAGGAACACTTTGTTGTGTTATATTACACGAATCAAATATTTGAAGTTGGATGGTGGACATGGCTTTTCCTGAGTGTGTTGAGAGGGAAATAAATAGAGAGCAAGGGAGAGAGAGAGATAAAAAGAAAAGGGGTGTGAAAAAGAGAGAGAGAGAGAAAGCGAAGAGGAGGGAAGTGAGTGAGTTGACAAATAAAAGAAAGCAGCACTGAACACGGTTATAGTTAGATGTACTAAAATTTGATTCGAACCACATACGTTGGGTGAATGGGAAATGTCTTGTCAGAAGTTTGGAGATAGAGAAGAGACTGAAAGAAATTCAAAATGGCTCGAAAGATTGACCGTTATGTAAACCTCCTCGAGGAATGTGAAGACGCAGGCTGGAAAGCGGAGCATTTTCCAATCGAAGTCGGATGTAGAGGGTTTGTTGGACACAGTTTGAGACGACTGTTGTTATCGTTAGGCCTAACTCATCGTAAAGTAAATACCACCATGACCGATATCCAAACTACAGTGGAAAAAATTAGCCGAGAACATGTAAAAGGCAATGCTATAAAAGACGTTACCCCAGAGATGATAGCGGACAAACTAATCATTAGCCCGGCTGCCACACCAACCCAGAGCCCGGTGGCAACGCCGGTGAAAAGCCCAGCAGCTACGGGGAGTGTGGGGGAGGCAGGCAGACAAAAAGCTGTCATGCTCTCTCTCTCACAGCCGTAAGTAGAATATTTTTCTTTCATCGATGATTAAGTGAGGCTGTATAAATGTGCGTGGAATGGGGTCGAAATGGAAACAGGCTTGTTTCCTGAACGACCTCAGGAGACATAGAATAGATGTGGCTATTGCAACCGAGTCCAAGATGAGCGGACCTCAAGCATTCTCGCCTCTTCTGAATGGTTACGAGAAATTTATTTCTCCTAGCCGGGGAAGAGGTGCGGGCGTGGCTGTCCTTATCAGGAAGAGCTTGGACTTACAGGTAACTACTGTCTTTCTGGACCCAGAAGGTAGGCTGGTCGTCCTAGATGTGACCCACGTGAGTAAGCAGTCCTTCAGGTTGGTAGCTATCTACGCTCCTAACGAGCGTGGGCAGTCGGTTTTCTTTCGAGACCTGGAGCACTTTCTAGTGACGTCAAAAACGGTAGTTCTGGTAGGGGGTTTTAACGCTATCCTCGATGCGCGGGTGGATAGTGTTGGCTCAACCGATAGGAAAAGGAATCCTAGCCTCAAGAGTCTACTAGACAGCTTTAATCTAGTAGACCGTTACCGACTGGATGAGCCGAGCGTTCCACAGTAGACGTGGAGTAACAACGACGGCTCACGCAGATCGTACTTAGATAGGGTATTCGTTTGGGAAAGAGATAGGAATACTTTTAGTCGTCCATAGTTCTGTATTGTGCCTTACACGGATCACAAACTTGTGATGTGTGAAGTACATGTAAATAAATGCCATAGACAGGGATCCGAGTACTGGAAGATGAACGAGTCTATTTTGACGTGTGAAGCCTTTCGTACCCGGATTAAGGTGTTAGTACAGAGGGTATTATGTGGCACCATCATTAATGATAGATGGTGGCACGACCTCAAAAGAGCCATCCGTTTGGAGTCTATTAGATTTAGCAAGCAGCTAAGTTTAGATAGGACTAGAATAGAGGGCGATTTAGTTAAGAACTTAGACGAGGCAATGGAATCTGGTTCTGCATCTAGAGTGCAGGCGGCGAGAACGGTTTTGTACCGTCACTTCAACTCCAAGCACGAAGGTTGCAGAGTTAGAGCTAAGCTACGTGCAGGGAAACGAGAAGGTATTAACGTTGCCGGATGGGCACGTCGTGCGGAGAGTCAGAGAGGTAAAAAGGCCTCTATAGAGTCTTTAACTGACGAACAGGGGCGCAAGATCTATGGACAGGAAATGATGCAAAAGGCCTTTCACCAACATTTCGCCCGGTTGTTCGGGGAAGGCGGTTCACTTGAGCGTGGGGAGGCCTTAAAGGACTTCCTAACTGGTGGGCCGCGACTCTCGGCACGTGAGACGGAGTGCTATGAAGGACCGATCACTCCCGCGGTAAAGGTGGGGCAATTGTCCATTTAGAACAGGTAAAGCGTTTGATAGGGTAGATCATCGGTACCTGGCGGCGGTCCGCGAAGCGGCTGGGCTGGGCCCGGGCTTCTGCGGGTGGATCTCCGCTATGTCCACAGTCCAGATAAACGGTTACCTGACGGAGCTGTTTTCGATCAAGCGCTCAGTTCGTCAAGGGTGTCCCTTGTCTCCGCTTCTGTACGTGTTGGCTCACGAGCCATTGCTGCGGAAGTTGGAGAAGTTGGGAGACAACCCGAATGAAATCGGATGCGGTAAGTCTGTTTCTTCTTATGCGGATGACGTCACCTTCATCGTGTCCAACGAAGCACAGCTACCTCGTGTAGAAGACGCTCTCAGAGGATACGAAGCGGTGGCAGGGGCAAAAGTTAACAAGGACAAGTCCATCGGCTTGCGCCTCGGCACCTGGAGAAGCAAGTCGATATCGTCCAGTGTCGTGGGTCACTGGACAGATGGTCCTGTTAAGTTGCTTGGAGTTTGGTCTGGTCCAGATTCTCAAACAGAGAAGAATTGGAGCGAAGTGGCCGACAAGGTAGAGGCCGTTGTACGGAAGTGGCCTGGAAGGGCTCTGTCCTTGAAAGGAAGAGCAGAGGTGGTACAGGTGTTTATGGATCTGTAATCACTTATCGCCTGACTGTTGTACCTTGCCCCGATTCGGGGCTAAACAAGTTGGAACGACTCCTTTTCCGCTTTTTGTGGTAGAGAGGAAAGCTGCTTGTAAGGCGCTCCGTTTGTTACCAGGAACCGTTAAAGGGTGGGCTGGGAATGCCTTGGCTAATGATGCGCAGACAGGCATTGAGGCTGACACATCTCTGGTGCCACCTGGAAGGTAATAAGGTGTGGAGTCCGCTAGCAGAGGAATTCTTCCAGCGACCGGCCTCGATGGAGAGATTTAAACCCGGCTTCATAAAAAGACGGAATCTGACTTTATGGCAGGAGTGCCGACAAGCACCCTGGCTGATCGACAAGATGGGCAAGGCTGGCGGGGGGAATACCACCCCGGCGTTCTATAGAGGGCTGGTAGAGGCAAAAAATGATGACGTCCTAGCAGGGGCTCTGGGGTTCGACGAGAACCAACTTGCCAACCTGTTTAAAAAAGAACTTTCAGGCCAGGGTACTTGGACAACCACCAAAAATCCCTGACATGGCAGTGCTACAGGAACGCTTTACCTGTTCGCGATAAGTTATCTAGGCACGGAATGTCAGTGCCACCGACGCGTCCCGTACAACCCGCTTTTGTACAATGTCGGGAACTGTCAAGCTTGATAAGTTACATAGAACACGTGTTGTCGCATCTGGGACGAGTACAGCTGTCGGCTGGATCTATAATAATGATGGTACCGCCAACTGGACTCTCAAAGGAAGGTGAGGCTTGTTTTCACTGTACGGTGGCAGTACTGAAAGAGTGTGTATGGAGAACTAGAATGGAAGGTTTCATGACAGTGTCCTTCGTCTCTGGCCCCGGTTTGCTAGCCTACTTTAGGTACCATCTGAAGAGCAAGATGAGGTTGGAGAGGAAGACCCTGCCGCTGGGAGAGTATGAGAAACGTTGGAAGGACTTGATGAGAAAGGTGGGTGTCAGTAACCCAGCTTAATCATCGATCAAAGGAAAAACTTAGTTGCTGGGCCTTACAGGCTGCCGGGTATGAAGTTTGAACTTGTTTCTTTAATTTCTTTTATTTTTGTAAAAAAAAAAAAAGACAACGGAAAGTCAAGTAAACTATATAAATTATATCTATATTCGAACTCATCGTAACGTTTTTGTAATTGTTTTGTCCTGTAATGTCCCATCTGTGTACTGATTGTAATAATCATAATAAAGAATTCACCTCGAGCCGAACGATTATTCTGTGCTGATGAAGGGAATCGCGATACACAGATATTGTTTTGAGCTGAGTGGGGGTGCTAGATTCCCTTGTTCAAAAATATAAGGACGCAGATCGTGTTGTATAGCCAGCTGGAGACGATGTCTCCTGGGGCTAAATTTACAGCAACATTCGTCCGAAACCAGGACTGCCATGTTATGTTGGCAAACAATCTTTACTCTAAGTGTGATGGTTCAGAAGCCTGGCTATTTTTTGGTACGTCTTTGATCGTGGGTTCACTGGATTAAGTCTAAGCTAGGGCTAAAAAACAACTGTATTATTGATTTGGTGGTCAATGGTGCATAAATTCTTTTAAAAATAAGAGACGCGGCGAGCTGGCAGAATCGTTAGCACGCCGGGCGAAATGCTTCGCGGTATTTCGTCAGCCGTTATGCTCTGAGTTCAAATTCCGCTGAGGTCGACTTTGCCTTTCATCTTTTCGGGGTCGATTAAATAAGTACCAGTTACGCACTGGGGTCGATGTAATCGACTTAATCCCTTTGCCTGTCCTTGTTTGTCCCCTGTGGGCAATAAAAAAATAAATAAAAATCGTTGCATTTATGCTTTTCCCAAAACATTGATACAACTGCAGCCGAGCTAGAATCGAAATCAAAAGTACTTTGATGCCGGGTCCTCTTAGAGATCAGATATTCTATGCAAAAGTGGTTCTAGGATGACTCTTACGTTCTTCTCTTCTTCACCCTTTCCGTTGAGTGGGAATCATGGTATTGATGGACGAGAGATGATGTTGGTAGCGGTGGTAATGGTGGCGATATTAGTGGTAGCAGTGATGTTGGTAGTGGTTAGAGGAATTATATCTTGTTCTCTGTATTCTACTCATTCTCAAGAATTTGGTTGCCTAGGCTTTTGAAAACTGTTAGCTTTAGTGATTAACGTTATAAAAGGAATATTAACAGGGCAGTGTCACCACACACACACGTATGCACGCACACAAAGTGGATTCTTTAACAATAGATATCACTTGAAATGCATTCTAAACTTCATCAATAACAACTCATGTTGACGAACTCAATCAGTCACTAACACATCGTCAGCCATTAACTTCTATTGTACTTACAAGTAGTGGAAAGCATCTCCTTAAAAAAATAAAGAGAAAGTAAAACGCGGTGAAAAGGAGGACAAAGAAGCATAAAGAGAAAACCATTTAAGTTTTTGAGAGAGATACAAAGAAAGCATTAGCTAAATGCATTATACATACGTACATACATACATACATACATATATATATATATGGCGTAGGAGTGGCTGTGTGGTAAGTAGCTTGCTTACCAACCACATGGTCCCGGGTTCAGTCCCACTGCGTGGCATCTTGGGCAAGTGTCTTCTACTATAGCCTCGGGCCGACCAATGCCTTGTGAGTGGATTTGGTAGGCGGAAACTGAAAGAAGCCTGTCGTATATATGTATATATATATATGTATGTGTGTATGTGTTTGTATGTCTGTGTTTGTCCCCCCAACATCGCTTGACAACCGATGCTGGTGTATTTATGTCCCTGTAACTTAGCGGTTCGGCAAAAGAGACCGAAAGAATAAGTACTAGGCTTCCAAAGAATAAGTCCTGGGGTCGATTTGCTCGACTAAAGGCGGTGCTCCAGCATGGCCACAGTCAAACGACTGAAACAAGTAAAAGAGTAAAAGAGTATATATATATATATATATATATATATATATATATATAATTTAGAGAAAAGAACCAAAGTTGATAAAATACAAAGTAATTATTATTTTAATAATTATTACTTTGTATTTTATTATACTTATTTATCATGTATTTACTTATTAAATTTTTCTATATGTGACTGGATTTTCATGGATGAGTTCATGAACTTTGGTTCTTTTCTCTAAATTATATATTTATATATTATATACTGTGAAACTTAATTTATTTTTAATTTTTGATAAATTGAATTTGAGTTTTTACCTGTAAATTTGGATTTTTATCCCTTATATTATGTGTGTGTGTGTGTGTGTGTGTGTGTGTGTGTGTGTGTGTGTGTGTGTGTGTGTGTGTGTGTGTATTTTCGCCATTATTTCAATCCTTATTTTTCATCAACAATTTTGACAATGGTAATATATTCTCGTTCATCGTTCACGACATTTTGCCAAAGTTCCAAGTTCCACAAACTTGTCATCGCGTTGACGATAGAAACCACTGGGTCTTTCATATGAATTCACCGAGTCACGTTTTCAGACCCACATCGTTTTTGAACGAAACGCCCGCAATCTGTCGAAGAGCGACCGAAAAAGGTGAAAACAGGAAGGAGCTGTATCATGAGAACTTCTCAACCGAACTCTTGAATAGCATTTTTGGTCAAATTAATCGATGTGAGGGGAGCGGTGTCGTGTTGAAGAAGCACGCCACGTCACGGTTCAAATTGTTTGGGGTGGAGGGCCTCGTTAATCCGGTACATTAATCTTGTGGTTGTTTTCAAGCATTTCGTAATGGATTAACCCTTCCCATTTCCACCAGTCCCCTATTATTGTTTTGTGTGAATGTAATTCTGGCTTGCTTCGAGGTGTTGCCTACTCAGCCATCCTCTCCTCTGATTTATATCCTTTTCTATTCTAGGCACAGAGCCCGAAATTTTGGGGGAGGGAGGCCAGTCGATTAGATCGACTCCAGTACGCAACTGGTACTTAATTTATCGACCCCGAAAGGATGAAAGGTAAAGTCGACCTCGGCGGGATTTGGACTCAGAACGTAAAGACGGACGAAATGCCGCTAAGCATTTCGCCCGGCGTGCTAACGTTTCTTATTTCTTTACTACCCACAAGGGGCTAAACATAGAGGGGACAAACAAAGACAGACAAAGGGATTAAGTCGATTATATCGACCGCAGTGCGTAACTGGTACTTTATTTATCGACCCCGAAAGGATGAAAGGTAAAGTCGACCTCGGCAGAATTTGAACTCAGAACGTAACGGCAGATGAAATGCCGCTAAGCATTTCGCCCGGCGTTCTAACGTTTCTGCCCGCTCGCCGCCTTGAGGTAAATGAGAATTCATTTCTACTCTAGGCACAAGGCCCGAAATTTTAGGGGAGGGGGGGGGGCAGTCGATTAGACCTACCCCAGTGCGCAACTGGTACTTATTTAATCGACCTTGAAAGGATGAAAGGCAAAGGCGACCTCGGTGGAATTTGAACTGAGAACGTAAAGACAGACGAAATACCGCTAAGCATTTCGCCCGGTGGGGTAACGTCTCTGCTAGCTCCTCACCGCCCTTCCTCTGATTTATATCGACGAAAAAGACATCATTTATCATGACTGGTGACGATGTTGTAAAGAAATCTTTGTGGCCACCTGGTGCCGAGTGACCAAACCTGGCGGCAATAAAAGATCGTTGGAATTTTTCTTTCCTTCATAGCGTGTGGTATCCACCCTCCGAGTTTTCGAAACTTATCCATCGAATGAAGATGACGAGTGGTAGTATCGTGACAAGTTCCCATCTACTGAGTCAATTCCTTAATGGTTTGGTGCGGATCCTCGTGGACGTGTTCATTCAATTGACCCGCGTTGCATTGAACAGGTCGGGCCAGAATATGGAGAGTCCGTGAGGTCGAATTCCCTCTCTTTGAAACGTGAAAACCATTTCTGCGCAGAACTTTCAGTAATAGCGCCGTCTCTGTACAGAGCACAAATGTCTCGATGGCTTTGGCAACTTTGGAACCTTGATTGAAAGCGAAGAGAAGCAGGTGTTAAAAATGCTCAGCTTTCTTTTTATTTTCTATTCAATACTCCATTGTCATATATGTGGAAAGAGATAAAATTTATTCAAATTTCAAAAAAGACAAACAAACAAGCGCTGGCCCGACTGTGTTGTAAGACATTTGTTTCCCAACCACATGGTTCAGGTTCAGCCCCACTGCGTGGCACTTTGGGAAAGTGACTTCTATTATAGTTTCTGGCCGATCAAAGCGTTGTGAGTGGATTTGCTAGACGGAAACTGAAAGAAGCCCATCGTATACATGCATACATACATTTTCTTTTCCTTTTTTTAAAATTTCTTTCAGTAATTTGACTGCGGCCATACTGGAGCACCACCTTTAGTCGAACAAATCGCTCCCAGAACTTAATCTTTGTAAGTCTAGTACTTATTCTATCAGACTCTTTTGCCGAACCGTTAAGTTACGGGGACGTAAACACACCAATATCAGTTGTCAAGCGATGGTGGGGGACAAACACAGACACACAAACATATATATATATATATATATATATATATATATATATATATATATATACGACGGGATTCTTTCAGTTTCCGTATACCACATCCACTCACAAATGTTTTGGTCAGCCCGAGGCTATAGGAAAAGACACTTGCCCAAAGTGCCATGTAGTGGGACTGAAGAAACGCAGAATCATGTTGTTGGTAAGCAAGCTACTTACCACAAAGCCACTCCTGCGCCATATATAAGAAAGAAAAAAGCAAAGGACCACTGATGAGGTCACAGAAGTGTAATAAAATAACTCTGGCTGAAATACAATTAATATAAAATAAAGCTGAAGCAAGTGAACACCAAATATATAGTGTGTGTGTTTTCATTGGCTAAACTGGCAACATGACCATCCCCAAATACAACAATAACTGTTTCAACACACAAATTCACATCAAGGATCTTGCAAAACGAATATATAAATGTATGTATATAACCCTGAATGGTTACCCACCATCTTTAGCTAAACAACGGCGCTTGAAGAACATCAAGGTCAATAAACTCCGGAAGAACCAGCATACTCCCAAGTCCAGCATGTGCTTCCTAAAGCTACCACACTTTGACGACAGAACTACTGCAGCGATACAACACGCAGTCCACAGGGAAGGACTCGACATACAGATAGTGCACACCGGCCCTTCCCCGAGAAAAGCTCTGTCCGAGAACAACACCTTTCTTAACTCCGAGGAGTGCACATTGTCGAACTGCCCCATCAATGACCCTGAATTTTGCCAGAGGATCTATGTTGTATATGAGATCATCTGTGGCAAATGTGGTGCATCCTACGTAGGAAGTACGACGAGAAAACTGCATGTACACATTAAGGAAGACGTTCAGGCAAACACTTCCGTAAAGAAACATCTATGGAAATGCCAGACCCGGGAATTCACAATGCACATCAAGGCAACACAACGGAACAGGGGCAACCATAGAATCTCTGAGGCCATCCTCATACACCAAAAGAAACCCAAGATCAACAATAGAAGGGAGTTACGGGAAGCTAGCTGGTTGCTATAGCAACACCTTTCCATGCATGTCTACTCCACACACACGCACATCGGCAAAATTTGTTAATTTCTTGAAAATGGGGTCATAAACCCAAAATATTGAATACAAGGTAATTCTACATCAATTCACATATTTGTTTTCTTGGGATTTGCCTTGCATTTACTCCACATTGTTTTGGCCTTCCCCACGATCCTTTATACAATATATTCTACACAATGCTTCATAGTAATTATTCCATTATAATATATATATATATACCTACACACAGGGTAATTGGAAAGTAACTCCCTATTTTAAAATACTTATAATTTATTTATTAACTATAATTTTTGTCTCAAATTTGTTGTGTATGTTCTTTAATGTATGGGAATTGATTCTATGTTGTTGTTTTTTCAGATCGATGACTTTGTTTGAAATTTAGAAGCCCTACAAACATGGTCTGATCACTTTAAAAATATCTTCTGGAGTGATGAAGCGGTGTTCCACATCGTTGGTTTATGAACCATCACAACGGATACTACTGGGCAGGAGAAGATCCTCGTATTACCTCTGAAAAAAAATGCACAATTGGCCCAGTTTAACGGTATGGTGTGGAATGACTTCAGTCAGGATTGTGGATCCTTTCATCCTTTGCAAGGGACCGATAGAATGTGTTCCAGGCTTTTAAAAAAAGATAAGTACAGGAATCAATTCACTCGATTAGAAGTTTTTCAAAGTGGTGCTCCAGCATGACCACAGTCTAATGGCTGAAACAAGTGAATGATAAAAGTTAAAAGTCATAAAAAAGAATGGAGCCTCAAAAGGAAAAAAAAAACAAACAAAACAAACAAAACAGAAAACCCTGTAAAACTCTTCGATAAAAGTATTTTTCGTGTAAATTCAAATAATATTGGCAAGAAGTAAACGAATTTAGTTGAGAAACCAATAAGAAGACCTTGTTGACCGTTCTGTTCTCTTTTTGTAATCTTCTGAAATAGTGTGACTGCCCTGCAAACCATGCATACCCATTACCATACCAGCTACTTTAGAATCTCGGCTCCCATCGGAGATTCGTTTTATAGAATTGCATTAAGATGGACCATTTTCTTTGAAATACGCTGAATATGCGATGGAGTTCGATGATTTTAAGCTTCCATTATGCAATAAAAATTCTTTTAAATTTTATAGAGATATGAATCTATAATAATAAGAAAAAATTACTCTTCGTCTACTTACAATATGCCTTTCAGATAAACTTGCAAAAAGTCCATTAATGATAATAACAGAAAAGGACTCTTCTCTTTGGAATAAATTGCTAAATCAAAATTTCGTTTTCGATAGTAATAACGCTGTTACATTTTCATCAAGTAAATGTCTTTCTTTCTTTGAAGCACGAGACGAGGAATTCTTTCATATCTCTTAACAATTCTAAATCCCTCGTATGACAGTTTCAAAACGTCAGATATGAAGCAACAACTGGCCACGATTTGCTTTATTTCAGTTCCTGCCCCCTAACGAAATTACATCTACACAAGGTGGGGGACCATCCAAAACACACATGCACACGCACACGCACGTGCACACACACACACACACACACACACACACACACACACACACACACACACACGCAATTCATCAAGGGCTTCTCTCTCAAATTGAATGTTTGAAGGTAAAGCGGAGAATTTGCAATTATTATTCCAAATGTGGCTCATCTCTACAAATTTTCAGGTATATATATGTAGCATTGGGATGTTCTAGCTTTGCGTATATATATATATATATATATATATATATATATATATATAATTTTATTTATTTATTTAAAGAAATTTTTAATCAGTAAATATTATACTAATGCAGAACTACATTTCATCAAAAAATTCCCTCCAAAATTGAATGTTTGAAAGCAAAGGGGAGACAGCACATTTGGTATTCTAAATATAACTCAAAGAGGAGAAAAAGAAAGAGGAAAAGAGAAGGAAAGAGGAGATAAAAAAAGAGGGGAAGAGAGAAAGAAAGCAAAAAGACTTTCAGTGATGACCACACCACACCGGTTTTTTTTTTGGTGGGGGGTCACCATCCTGAAACCCATTCCAATACAATGGTAAATGAATAAATAAATAAATGAATGGTGAATAGAAAGGGGGATCCCCTTCTCTCTCTCTCTCTCTCTCTCTCTCTCTCTATTTGTCTCTCTATTTATCTATCAGCCTATTTACCTATCTATATTTCTATCTATCTATCTCCATTGTCATGGAACCTCAACCAAAAAAAAAACAACAATCAACAAAAACAAAGAAACAAAACAAAAATAATGTTCGCTTCTAAACACCCCCTCCCCCAACATCTGTTTTATATCAATGAACAAGCTGTTTGTACATTCACAAAGTTTTATTTGACAAGTTCGAGAAACGAACGAAAGGGCTAATAATAATAATGAAATAAAAAGATTTTTTTTCCAAAATTCATATATAAAATATATAGTTTTAGGGAAAATAACCAAGTTTCAAGAACTCATCGATGAAAATCCACTATCACATATATATATTCTTTTGTTTCAGTCATTTTAGTCATGCTGGAGCATCGCCTTTAAACGAACGAATCGACCCCAGGACTTATTCTTTGTAAGCCTAGTACTAATTCTATCAGTCTGGTTTGCCGAATCGCTAAGTTACGGGGAGGTAAACACACACACACACACACACACACACACACACACAAACACACACACATATGCGATTGGCTTCTTTCAATTTCTGTCTACCAAATCCACTCACAAGGTTTTGGTCGGCCCGAGGCTATAGTAGAAGACGCTTGCCCAAGGCGCCACACAGTGGCAATTTGATCCAGACTCCTTGGTGCTCTGAGTTCAAAGTGTGTTGCTTGTCTGAATCAGACCCCAATGGCCGAAGACTAGCCACACGCTTGAAACTCAGAGCACCAAGGAGTCTGAATCAAACTGTTTTGGCCTATACATTTTGCTCCCAATAAATATGTTGAGTGCCCTTTGTGTAAATTAAGCAGAGAGAAGGGGAGAGGGGAGAGAAGGGGGGAGGGGGAGAGAGAGGGGATAGGGGGAGAGAAGGGTGGAGAGAAGGGGGAGAGAAGGGAGAAAGAGGGGGGAGAGAAGGGAGAAAGAAGGGGGAGAGAGAGAAAGGCAAAATAACAACGTACAGAGTAAGAAAAAACGAAGTTCAAAAAAGTTCAAAAAGGTTCAAACGTCGTGGTGTATTGGAGCGATTTTTCATCAACGGAAGAGTCCAGTGAAATCCATATGTATATCCAGTGGTAATCCGGGTGTAGTGCGGGTATGTAGATGAGGAGAGGTGCAGAAAGTTCAGGCAGTAGTAAGTCCAAAGTGTAGGAGTTTAAAGCGGGATAATACTGGTGCGACCACGTGAGCGTACAATATATACTCTCTTTTACTTGTTTCAGTCATTTGACTGCGGCCATGCTGGAGCACCGCCTTTTAATATAGTTGAAATTTACAGAAAAACAAAAGACGAAGACAGGTGTATAAACAACAAGCAGGTGTATTTGTTTGACGCTCGGGAAAGTGAGAAAGTCTTTTACGTTTCGAGCCTACGCTTTTCAGCAGAAAGAAATAAGAGAAAATAAACAGGAAAATAAAAACAAAAGAAAATTGTGGATTTAGGAGAGAGAAAGGTGCCTGTGTTTGTTCCCCAACTATCGCTTGGCAACTGATGTTGGTGTGTTTACGTTCCCGTAACTTAGCGGTTCGGCAAAAGGAACCGACAGAATAAGTACTAGGCTTACAAAGAGTAAGTCCTGGGGTCGATTTGTTCGACTAAAGGTGATGCTCCAGCATGGCTGCAGTGAAATCACTGAAACAAAAAAAAAAATACATACAGTAAAGATTATTTGCCAACATAATGCGGCAGTCATGATTAGGACGAATGTTACAGTTATTTAGCCCCAGGAAACATCGTCTCCAACCGGGCTAAATAACAGTAATATTCGCCCTAATCAGGAGTGCCGCATTGTGTCGGCAAATAATCTTTACTCTAGAGTACTGTTACTGAATATTACTTGTTCAGAGATTTAGAAATAATAATAATAATAATAAAGATAGAGAAATTAAGGCAAATAGACCAGATAAGATAGAGAAATTAAGGCAAATAGACCAGATATAGTTGTCAAAAATCATGAAGAAAAAAAAATGCTTTCTAATTGATGTATCAATACCAGCAGATGACAACGTTTCTCTAAAAGAAATGGAAAAACTTTCAAAATACAAAGACCTGGAAATAGAGGTAACTCGAATGTGGAATCTAAAAACAGAAACAATTCCTATCATAGTGGGCACTGCACACATCCTACGCAAAACACTTTCAATACAGTAACCATAAGAGCACCACAGCAAACCACAGCACATACCCAAGGCGCACAGAGCCTGCGCTCGGTAGTGAAGTGAAAGCACGTTATAAAAATAAAACTACTGAACAATAATAATAATAATAGAAAGCAACCATACTTTGAGATATGCCAATACATACAGATAGAAAAATTAAGGCCAATAGGCCAGATATAGTTGTCAGAGATCACGAAGAAAACAAAATGCTTTCTAATTGATGTATCAATACCAGCAGATGACAATGTTTCTCTAAAAGAAATGGAGAAACTTTCAAAATAGAAAGACCTGGAAATAGAGGTAACTCGAATGTGGAATCTAAAAACAGAAACAATTCCTATCATAGTGGGCGCATTAGGTATGATAAAAAAATATTCAGACAAATACATAACAAAACACCAGGACTTACAAATATATATAACATACAGAAAACTGCACTACTAGGCACTGCACACATCCTACGCAAAACACTTTCAATACAGTAACCATAAAAGCATCATGGCAAACCACAGCACATACCCAAGGCACACAGAACTGCGCTCGGTATAAAAGCACGCTATAAAAATAAAACTACTGAATAATAATGATAATAATGATAATAATAATAATAATAATAATAATAATAATAAGATATAGGCGTAGGAGTGGCTACATGGTAAGTAGCTTGCTTACCAACTACATGATTTCGGGTTCATTCCCACTGCGTGGCACCTTGGGCAAGTGTCTTCTACTATATCCTCGGGCCGACCAAGGCCTTGTGATGAGTGGATTTGGTAGACGGAAACTGAAAGAAGCCCGTCGTATATATATATATATATATATATATATATATATATATATATATAGTTTTAGGGAAAATAACCAATTTTCAAGATATATATATATAAATATATATGCATGTATGTTTGTGGGTCTGTGTTTGTCCCTTCCCCCAACATCGCTTGACAACCGATGCTGGTGTGTCTACGTCCCCGTAACTTAGCAGTTCGGCAAAAGAGTCCAATAGAATAAGTACTAGGCTTACAAAGAATAAGTCCCGGGGTCGATTTGCTCGACTAAAGGCCGTGCTCCAGCATGACCGCAGTCAAATCACTGAAACAAGTAAAAGAATAAAAGAATAAAAGAATATATATATATATATATGTACGTATATATGCATATACTCATTTATTATTTGTTTATATATATATATATATATATATATATATATATATATATATATATATATATATTTATTTATCAAAGCTCAACCATTCATGTATTCATGACATCTAAACATCTAATGTGATATATATAATATAATACAATATAATATAATATAATATAATATAATATAATATTGCATTAAGACATGATTATAATAAAAAGAAAGCAAACTAAAAAGAAACGAAACTAAAAAGAAGAAAGAAACAAACAAACAAAAAATTGCATTTTATTCGAAGTTATTTATTGACAGAAACAGAACGACATTGAAAGATATTCGTACGAAAAAACACCAGCACAAATAATGTTTAAAATCGCATTATGGCTAATGACATTTTCATTTTGTTGTTGTTGTTGTTGTTGTTGTTGCTGCTGCTGTTGTTGTTGTTGTTACTGTTTTACCATTGCTAATAATTGAGTCTATTAGTATTGTTTCCTGTGTGGGCTCCTGTTTATCGAATCGCTTCACAACTGCCAGCATGTCTCTTTCTTTCTTTCTTTCTTTCTTTCTTTCTTTCTTTCTTTCTTTCTTCCTTCCTTTCTTTCTTTTTTCTTTCTATCTTTCTTTCTTTCTTTCTTTCTTCCTATTTATTTTAAATAAAAAATTTTAAGAATATTGTTTGAAATATCGGCTGTTTGTATTGTCACAGCACAAATATCCGAATTTTTAAACTTTCTTAACGATATATCGTCTTCTGTTTCATCCACCCCCATCCACTACATCTGAGATCTGTCACCGAATGTATGAAATTGTATTTTAAACAAAGTGTTTGTGTGTGAGTACGTGTGTGAGTGAGTGTATGTATATATATATATATATATATATATATATATATATACATACACATACATAACATACAATATATATGTATATATATGGATAAATAGATATACATATTATATATACATACATACATACATGCATACATACATATAAATATATGCATACATATATACATTATTACGTATGTGTATACACACACACACACATACACACAGAGTGGTGTAAATAAAATGAATGATAAGAAGGGAGAACACGGGAGGAACAAGATTGAACTAATAAGGGTTTAGCTTAACGCTTTCAAGGAAAGAGAAAGTGTTTCAACGTTTCGGAGGTTAGTCTTTCATCAGAAGAAAGAGAGAGGCATAGAGGGAATGAAACAGAGAAATAGTCTGTGAGACAAAGGAGCTTACAATTCGATTTCCAATCTTGTCGAGTTCAACTTAACCCTTCACCTTCCAGGGTTGATAGTCAAATATAAAGGGTCAATTTATTAAGCTGTTTCCTTTCCACCAATTTTTAACTTTGTGCCTTGAGTCAGGTTTCAGGGTAGCGGAGTGGCAAAATCGTTAGAGCAGCGAACAAAATACCGTATCGTATTTAGTTGAGTATCTTTATGATCTGAGTTCAAATTCAGCTGAGGTTGACCTTGTCTTTCATACTTTCGAAGTCGATAAAATAAAGTACTTGTCAAGCAATGAGATCGATAAATTCGACGAACTTTCTCTCCCTCGCAATTACTGGTATCATGCTTTAAATTAGAAACAGTTATTTATGTGGAATATCGTAGAATCAGTAGTGCGACGAAGTTGCACTGAAATTGTAGATTCCACCGTTTCAGATGTTGTCAAATATGACTTTGGGTTTCATTCTTCCAGAGTCGACAAAATAAAGTGCTATCAAAGTTCGAGGGATATCAGTTTATTATTCTGGTCGATTAACCAGATGTTTAGAGCATCTGATAAAATGTTTTATTGTATTTCGTAGCGTCTCTTTATGTTTTGTGTTCAAATTCCACCGAAGTGAACTTTGTCTCATTTTTCCAAATGTAATTGGAAAGGGAGGTGCTCGGCCACAGCGAATTTGTGAAATGTGGATGACTGTATAACACCTCTTATTTTTCGAGCACCTTCCGGAGTATTCTAGCGGTTCGAAGCAGCGCTGTTTCCTGCAAGTGCTCCACCCTTATTGCAGCCCCTATTTGTTCCACATACTTCTCGAGATTTTTGCTCACTGTTCCCAGGGCTCCGACAATTATTGGTACTACTGCTACCTTTTTCATCGACCACAACTGCTTAACTTCCCAAGCTAACCTGTCATATCTCTCGACTTATCTTCCTTATTGCACACCTTGTTGTCAGCTGGGCATGCTAGATCTATGATCCAGCATAGTTTGTTTTCTTTCTCAATTAAGACTATGTCGGGCTTCCTATTCTCTATCTGAATCATAAAATCCCATAGGATCTTTGCATTTCTATTTTCGACGATGCCTTCAGGTTTGTGGTCATACCAATTTATTGCTCTGTCAAGTCCATACTTGTTGAAAAGTGTCCAATGGACAAGCCTTGCTTTATTGTCGTGGCGTCTCTTATATTCCTTCTGGGCTAGTGGCGTACATTGGCTAGTAATATGCCATACGGTTTCACCGTTTTGTCCACAGATTCTGCACTTAGCACTTTCTACTGTGTTGTCTATTCTTTATTTTATGTAGTTTATTCTTAGTGCTTGCACTTGAGCAGCACAGATTAGAGCCTTCGTTTCCAGTTTTGAATCTCTTTTAGTCAACCACATCTTTTTCTCTGTCTGTCTTATCTTCAACATCCCTATGAAATTGTCTATGCATTCTTTTCTTTACTCACCTATTTTCAGTTTCATTCGTTTTCAATTTCTTGTATAGTGCTTTATCTTTGCAATCTTCCACCCTACACAAGCCTGACCTTCTTACTTCCAATAATAACGATTCTGTGGCATTTTTTACATACCATGCTACGTTGTTTTCTTCTGCTCTAATGCTGTGTTCGCATCCAATAAGTACTCTTCCCCCTCTTTTTCTTGGTACATACAGTCTGTCTGTGTCACTTGTTGGGTGGAGTGACCCACATCTAGTTAGCGACTTCCTTGTCTTTCTGTCTAAGCTGTTTAGTTCGTCTACTGTCCATGCAATTATCCCTGCTCCATATCTAAGGAGTGAAACCGCCCAGGTGTTGATAGCTTCGATCTTATTCCGTCCGTTTAATTTCGACTTTAGGATCAGTCTCAGTCTGCGTAAGTACTCCACCTTAAATTTTTCTGTCATTTCTTTCTCCATCAATTTATCCATTTCCAAAATCCCCAAGTACTTATAGCCCGTCTCTTCTACCTGCTTCATAACCTCCCCCAACGGTATCGTTAGCCCGTCCATGCATTTGATTTTGCCTCTCTTCAATACTAACACACCATACTATTATTATTATTATTATTATTATTATTATTATTCAGTAGTTTTATTTTTATAACGTGCTTTCACTTCACTACCGAGCGCAGCTCTGTGCGCCTTGGGTATGTGCTGTGGTTTGCTGTGGTGCTCTTATGTTTACTGTATTGAAAGTGTTTTGCGTAGAATGTGTGCAGTACCCAGTAGTGCAATTTTCTGTATGTTATATATATTTGTAAGTCCTGGTGTTTTTGTTATGTATTTGTCTGAATATTTTTTTATTATACCTAAGGCACCTACTATGATAGGAATTGTTTCTGTTTTTAGATTCCACATTCGAGTTATCTCTATTTCCAGGTCTTTGTATTTTGAAAGTTTTTCCATTTCTTTTAGAGAAACGTTGTCATCTGCTGGTATTGAAACATCAATTAGAAGGCATTTTTTTCCTTCATGATCTTTGACAACTATATCTGGTCTATTTGCCTTAATTTCTCTATCTGTGTGTATTGGCATATCCCAGAGTATGGTTGCTTTCTCGTTTTCTGTGACCTTTTCTGGCGTGTGTTTATACCATCTTTTTTCTGTTGCTATTCCATAATGTTGGCATAGCTTCCAGTGTATATAGGTCCCAGCTCTGTCGTGTCTGTGAATATATTCCTTCTTAGCCAGGACTGGGCAGCCAGAGATAATATGATTTATTGTTTCTTGTCGATCTCCACATATTCTACAGTTACTTGTTATATTTCTTTTCATTATGTGTTTTTGGTAATTTCTGGTGGGGAGGCTTTGGTCTTGTGCAGCAATTAAAAATCCTTCAGTCTCTGCTTTGAGTCCTGAGCTTCTCAGCCATTGCTGGGATTTTTCTCTGTCTATTTCTTTCGCATTTAGTTTAGCCCAGTATTTACCATGTAGGGGCTTTTCTTGCCATCGTTTTATCATGGTCCGTTGCTGTTCTAGTTTTAGTTTGGATTTCATTTGTTTTATAGCTTTTGTTGTTTCTTCTTCTTCTTCTTCGTATTTGTTAGGTAGATTGATTTCTTGTTTGTATTTGTCAGCTTCCTTAAATACTGAAAACAGTTTTTTGTTTTGCTCGTGTTTTGTGGCTATTTGTATTAGTTTCCCTTGCTTCTGGAGTAGGTATTTTTGCAGTCCTATGGTGGTTATTTTATAATAGTTTTCTAGCTGTATAAGACCCCTGCCACCTTCTGTGCGTTGTATATATAGCCTTTCTATGTCAGATTTTGGGTGGTGCATCCTATATCCTGTCATTATTTTTCTTGTTTTCCTGTCTATTTTACATAGTTCGTTTAGTGTCCAGTTAAGGATGTTGTAGTTGTAGCTTATAACTGGGACAGCTAAAGTGTTGATACCCATTATCTTGTTTTTAGCATTGAGCTCTGTTTTTAGTATTGATCTAACTCGTCTATAGTACTCTTTCTTTATTTTTTCTTTCATTTGTGTATGTTGTATCCTATCTAGTTCATTGACTCCTAAATACTTATATGGTTGGCTTTCGTCTAGTTCTCTTATTTCATTGGCTTTATCTAGTGTTATATTGCTACTTTTAACTAATTTTCTTCTTTTCAGGGTTGCTTTGGCACATTTTTCTAATCCGAATTTCATTTCTATTTCCTTGGTAAAGCCGTGTACTGTCTGTAGTAGTGTTTCTAGCTCTTTGTCGTTTTTTGCATATAATTTTAGGTCATCCATATATAGAAGGTGGCTGACTGTTTTTCCATAGCATTTGTAACCGCATCCAGTTCTATTTAGCAATTCTGTTAGAGGTGTGAGTGCCAGGCAGAACAGGAGTGGAGAGAGCGTGTCTCCCTGGAATATTCCTCTTCTAATGGGGATGGCTTTCGTTTTCACAAGTCCCTCTTTTGTTTGGAGCTGTAGCACTGTCTGCCATTTGTTCATTGAGTGCTCTATGTATTTTATGATAATTGGTGCCACCTTGTTTATGGCTAGTGTTTCCAGAATCCACGTGTGGGGAACACTGTCGAAAGCCTTTTGGTAGTCCACCCAGGCCATACTGAGGCCTTTCTTCTTTCTGCGGCTGTCTTCAGTTATGGCTTTATTGATCAATAATTGATCTTTACAGCCGTATGAGCCCTTGCAGCATCCCTTCTGCTCTTCTGGAAACAGGTTGTTATTTTCCAGGTGTCTACTCACTCTCTGCGATATTATTGCAGTAAAGGCTTTGTAGATCGTAGGGAGACAGGTTATAGGTCTATAGTTTTGTGGTTTCTCCGTTTCCGTGGATTTGGGGATTAAGATGGTTTTCCCTTTTGTGAGCCATTCAGGCATTGTTTCTGGATCTGCTATTATGTTGTTAAAGTTTTCTGCCAGCTTTTTATGCATTGCTGGCAGGAGTTTTAACCAGAAATTGGGGATCTTGTCGTGTCCAGGTGCTTTCCAGTTGCTTAGTCTTTGCAGTGTCTGGGTGACCTCTTCAGTTGTTATAGGGGCCCAGAGTTGCTCAGGTGCTAAGTTCGTTGTTTTAATGGTCCTTTTTTGGGGTTGTTGCTTCACCGACCATATTTGTTTCCAGAATTTCTCTAGTTCTTCTGCTGTTGGTGCTGAAGTAATGTCTATTTTATTTTTACCCAGTTCTTGGTAGAGTTTTTTGGGGTTGGATTTGAACTGTTTGTTTTGTTCAAAGAAACGTTGGCGTTTCTCATACCGGCGGATCCTCTGTGCTTTGGCAAGGATGTCTTGCTTTAGTTTTTCTTTTGCCTCAGGTAAGTCTTTTTTTGTAATGCTGTATTTGTACAGTATTTTTGTTTTCTTCTTGTTACTTAGTAGTGTTGATTGTTTACTAATTTCGTTGAGAATCGATAAATCTTTTCTCTTTTTTTTTTAATTTTGTTCTGGATGTTATTTATCCACAAGGTCTGTTTGGGTGGTAGAACTCCTGTTCGGATGGGTTTGAGTGAGTATCCTGCTTCTTTTGTGGCTGCAGTGGCTGCCGCATATATCATGTCATTTAGTTCAGTGATATTGCCTGTTGTTTCTGTGGTTGTTAGTTCCGTGACGGCCAGGTTTATGCTATTTATTATTGATGTTGTTTTATTGTCTATTTTGATTTTTGGGAGATATAATCTGTGGTCCATTCTAAGATCTGTGGTTTTCAGTTCTTCGGTTATTTTCATTTTCATAGTATCGTAATTATTAGGTTTCCCTTCGTTATTTCCAGGCTTTATATTTGTTTTGCCTTCCTTTTCATTCATATGTTTGTCTGTGGTGTTCTGGATTGGTGCTTTTTGTACACTATTATACATCTCTACGGTCTGGGTTTGTTGTTTTTTGTTTACTTCGTTTTTGCCGGGTATGTTACGTTTGTCCTCGTGTTTTGCTATCTCAGTGTTTATATTATTATTTGGCATTGCTGTGTGACTACTATCTAGATTTTCCTGATGTATTTTTTCTTTCAATTGCTCTATTTCTATTTCTGATATTTTTTTTGCTTTTAGAATATATCTTCTTATGTTAGCTAGTTTGTTAGGGTTCATTGTTTTATCGAGGTCTATATTTACATTATTTTTCTTCCATGTTTTATATGTATGTGTTGTTGCGTTTTCGTTTTTTGGGTAGAGTACTGCTGTGAAATAGGCGTGTAGGATCGAAATGTGTTCCTCACGTGTCCATTTATGCCGTTTTGGTTTTGTTTGCGGGACATGAGGAACAACGTCCGGCCCTTTATTTTGACGGTCGTCGTTTTCGTAGGGTACCGGTTCGTTTATTTCTGTTGTCAGATTGTTTTGCACGTTCATATCTTCGTATTTTTTTCTTAACAAGCTTACAGTACGTACTTCTCGGTTGTTATTCTTGGGTGAAATAATACCGGTGTTATTTAATATGTTTGTAATTTTTTTGTACATGGTGTTTTGGGGTTCGAAGATGGTCTGATTTTGATGTAACACGTGTGTTTACGATCGCTGTGCGGGTAGTGGAGGTATCAAGTTAAAATACATCATTATATTTGTAAAAATAGAGATAAATTTCAATGAGTATTACTTACTCGGATATAGTCCAACCCTTTGTCAGCTATTTTTTGTATATGGTGTTTGGGTTTGGGGATGGTCTGTATTTAGATGTAACACGTGTGTTTACGATCGCTGTTCGGGTAGTGGAGGTATCAAGTTAAAATACATCATTATATTTGGAAAAATAGGAATAAATTTCAATGAGTATTACTTACTCGGGTATAGTCCAACCCTTTGTCAGCTATAATTGGGCTCCATGCGATGTCTTTATTTCCGATGTTTTTGGATAAGTTTCGGAGCAGTGATTTATCGTACTCGCATGTTAAACTTCCCCTTATTATTATTATTATTATTATTATTATTATTATTATTATTATTATTATTATTATTATTATTATTATTATCGTTATGATTATGAAAAAAATTATATCAGCTGCATTTACACATTATCCACAGGGCGTTACCGAGACACCTGAGGAAGATGACGGATATGATGTTCTCAACACATTTGACAGCAGTGTGATGTCGAGAAGTGCTAGAACTGTTTATTAAAAGTGTACATATGAGTGCTCAATAAAAATTCTACAGAATTATGAAATTAATGGTAACAGTGTTCTTTGTAAAGTGTGCGCAGTGACCATTAGTATTACTTTTTTGCATTTCTTTTAAACATTTCATTTTAGTGCACTTTAAACTTGTCTACATATCCTTCACCCCCCTCTCTCTCTATCCCTATTATTATTATTATTATTATTATTATTATCATTATTATTCAGTAGTTTTATTTTTATAGCGTGCTTTCACTTCACTACCGAGCGCAGCTCTGTGTGCCTTGGGTATGTGCTGTGGTTTGCTGTGATGCTCTTATGGTTACTGTATTGAAAGTGTTTTGCATAGGATGTGTGCAGTGCCCAGTAGTGCAATTTTCTGTATGTTATATATATTTGTAAGTCCTGGTGTTTTTGTTATGTATTTGTCTGAATATTTTTTTATTATACCTAAGGCACCTACTATGATAGGAATTGTTTCTCTTATTTTTTTTTACTCCACTTTCGAGTTCCCTCTAATCTTATAGCGGCCATTTAGCTTCAATTGAAGCACAAACCGAATTCTCCTCAAATACTCTTTCTTGTACATTTCTTTCATTTTGTGTTCATTCATCTTATCTCTTTCAATGACACCCAGGTACTTATAGCCTTCTTCTCCGGCCGACTTTTGCAGTACACTTAGGTTGTAGGGTATTTCTAAAGTCTTCAGATGTTTTTTCAGATTGGCTGGTATTGAACCCAATGTTCCGATGACAATAGGGATAACCTTTATGTCTGACTCTCGTTGCTGCCACATCTTAGCGATCTCAATTCTCAGGTCTCCATATTTATCAACTTTTTCTCTTTCTTTCATAATGGTATGTTGATCTCCTGGCACTGTTACGTCGATTACTAGAAACTTTTGTTTTATATCCGGCCTTCGGTGCTCTAACAACTTGTCTGTCTGGAAATCAAAGTCCTAGAAAATTTTTCCCTCCCCTTTTCGTCCATTACCTTTTCCGGTGTATGTTGGTACCAAGCACCCGTAACCTCATATCCACACTTACGGCATAGTAGCCAGTGGAGGTTTTGGGCTACCTTGTCGTGTCTACGCTTGTACTCTTTCTGCGCAATACTTTCACAAACACTAACAATGTGAGTCACGCTTTCGACCCTTTTCCCGCACATTATTATTATTATTATTATTATTATTATTATTATTATTATTATTATTATTATTATTATTATCATCATTATTATTATTATTATTATTATTATTATTATTATTATTATTATTATTGCTATTATTATTGTTATTTAAAGGAATTGTTATTATGAATGTAATTTTATATTTTAATTTTATCCTATTCAGCCTTTGATAATGAACAAGACGGGAGCCTGTGTGTGTGTGTGTGTGTGCGTGTGTGTGTGGATTATGCTGGTATTACTTAAAGACTCGGGAATAAATCATATTTTTAATATGTCTGATATCTTTAACCCTCCCCCCTCTCCCTCTGCCCTGACTCCCCCCTCCCCACAGTCTTTAAGTCTTGAGCAAGTATTGGAAATCTAATGTAATCAACCATAATGTGTTTTATGCCTTCAAGATTGAAATTAATAAATGACAGATCTGGATATTGGGCATGACGTGTGTGAGCGTGCGCGCATGCGTGCGTGTGCGTTCGTCTTCGTGTGTATACGTGTAGAAATGTTGGACAAAGGATGTGTGCGGGCGTATGCTGTGTTATACGTGTGTGTGTGTCTATATGCGTGTCAATTCGTGCCTCCATATGTTTGTGCGTACGTGTGCATTGTGTGTGGTATGATGTGTGTGCGTGTGTGTGTGTGTGTGATGGGTTTAGTCTTGGCAACGTGTTAGCCTTCGTTTTCGACACTTCATCACTTCGCTTTCCTCTTCTTTCTTTCTTTCTTTCTTTCTCGTCCATGTACGAGTTTGTACGCGCACGTAATCTGAATATGTATGTGTGTATATCCACGTGTATATATGTGTGTGTGTGTGTGAGTGTGTGTGAGAGGGCCTTATCATTCCTTGCTTCTAACAATATGGTGTGTGTGTGTGTGTGTATGTATCGTGTGTGTTTGTGTGTGTGTGTCTGTGTGTGTGTGTGTGCATTATCATTCCTTGGTTCTAGCAACGTGGTGTGAAATTTCATTTAATTACCTTCGGGGAAAAAGAATTCATTAGAAATAAAGAAATATGACTTTGGCTGATCACTTCCTCCTCCTGCTTCCCTGCTCCCCTATTTTCCTGCTCTTCCCTATCCTCTTCCTCTTGCTCCTCCTCCCTTCCCCCTCTCCTCAGCTGATTTGCAAGAAAAAATACTATATTAGTAACATAACATATCTTTACCAATGTCACCTTTTCGACTTTCCATATTGGTTTATTTTCCGTTTAGCTTTATAATTATTCTTTTCGACTCTAGGCACAAGGCCCGAAATCTTAGGGGAGGGAGGCCAGTCGATTAGATCGACTCCAGTACAGAGCTGGTACTTAATTTATCGACCCCGAAAGGATGAAAGGCAAAGTCGAGCGGAATTTGAACTCGGCGGAATTTGAACT